>NC_053393.1:30761405-30826815 GCF_905171765.1 Bufo bufo
CCAGCGGTCAGCCGTTGGGCAAGAGGGTTATCCGGCGTCATCAACTTTTTACGCTTGAACATTTGGTCCACGGAAGCCTGTGGAGTGGAGAACATATGGGAGGAGAGAGGAGAAGGAGAAGAGGCAGGATGTGGAGCACCAGGAGTGTGGCTTTGTGGGTTCTGACGGAGTTGCTCCCACTGGGCTCCGTGATGGGAGGCCAGGTGCCTTCTTAAGGCGGTCTTCCCTAGGTGAGTGTTAAGCTTACTGCAAATTATGCGTTGACAGCACAGGCTGCAGATGGCAAAACTATTGTCAGCAGCTGACACGTTAAAAAAAAGCCCACACTGCGGAGCCATGTGCCGGCGTCCTGGGAGCACAAGATGTGACCGTGCATGATGGATGGCTCGCTCCAGATACATTTTCAGTCTGCTTATTGCCTCCTGTGCACTGCGAGTTCTGCCTGCTTCTCCTCCTTTTTCTCCCTATCTGTCTCTCTATCTAAACTCCCCTCCTCTTCCTATCTTGTTGGCACCCACGTGACGTCCATCAACACGTCATTATCGTCACCTTCACCACCACTGACATTAGAGATCTCGGAGTAGGCAGCAACAGCGGGGAACATCCTCCTTATGCTGATCTGGGTACTGTTGTCAGACCGTTGGGTAGCTTACGTTGCTCCCTCCTCTTCCTCATTCGATACAAAGAATGGCTGCGCATCGGTAAGGTCTGGGAATGGATGGGAAAATAATTCCACTGACTCAAAAGGAGGGGCTATGGTAGTGATGGTGTCTTTGGGGGTGCACACAGCAGAGAGTGAGGAGGGTGCAGATACAGAGGATGAGGATGGTGCAGAAGCGGAAGGCTGAGTGAGCCACTTAACCAACTCTGGTGTGTCTTTTGACGTAGTCGCACGCATCTTCTCCAACTTCCCACTTAGGCTCTGGCCTGGTGCAGCTGCCCATCCCCTACCACCCCTGCCTCTTCCTCTGCCTGCCATTTTCAAAATGACCCTGTGCCAAAGTCCCTAGAGAAGAGCAGTATTTGTGGAAGTAGGTATATCGCAGGCCTCAATCAGTATTTGGTGGAAGCCGGTATATCGCACCCCTCAATCAGTATTTTGTGGAGGCAGGTATATAGATACACTTAGGCTTATTGCACACAACAGTATATTTTCACGTTCCGCAAAACGGGGTCCCGTTTTTCCGTGATCCGTGACCGTTTTTTCGTCCGTGGGTCTTCCTTGATTTTTGGAGGATCCACGGACATGAAAAAAAAGTCGTTTTGGTGTCCGCCTGGCCGTGCGGAGCCAAACGGATCCGTCCTGAATTACAATGCAAGTCAATGGGGACGGATCCGTTTGACGTTGACACAATATGGTGCCATTTCAAACGGATCCGTCCCTATTGACTTTCAATGTAAAGTCTGGAGTCCCTTTTATACCATCGGATCGGAGTTTTCTCCAATCCGATGGTATATTTTAACTTGAAGCGTCCCCATCACCATGGGAACGCCTCTATGTTAGAATAAACTGTCGGATATGAGTTAGATCGTGAAACCTCATTTCCGACAGTATATTCTAACACAGAGGCGTTCCCATGGTGATGGGGACGCTTCAAGTTAGAATATACTACAAACTGTGTACATGACTGTCCCCTGCTGCCTAGCAGCATCCGATCTCTTACAGGGGGCCGTGATCAGCACAATTAACCCCTCAGGTGCCGCACCTGAAGGGGTTAATTGTACTATCATATCCCCCTGTAAGAGATCAGGGCTGCCAGGCAGCAGGGGGCAGACCCCCCCCTCCCCAGTTTGAATATCATTGGTGGCCAGTGCGCCCCCCCCCCCTTCCTCCCTCTATTGTAATAAATCGTTGGTGGCACAGTGTGCGCCCCCCATCGGCCCCCCCTCCCTCTATAGCATTAACAACATTGGTGGCCAGTGTGCGGCCTCCCATCTCCCCCCCCCCCCGATCATTGGTGGCAGCGGGTTACGCTACTACAGTCCTGGTTGCCATGGTTACTTAGCAATAGTACAATAGTAAAAGATTCATACTTACCTGGGAGCTGCGATGTCTGTGTCCGGCCGGGAGCTCCTCCTACTGGTAAGTGACAGTTCATTTAGCAATGCGCCGCACAGACCTGTCACTTACCAGTAGGTGGAGCTCCCGGCCGGACACGAACATCGCAGCAGCCACCAGCAGGTAAGTATGAATCTTCTACTATTGTACTATTGCTAAGTAACCATGGCAACCAGGACTGTAGTAGCGTCCTGGTTGCAATGGTTACCGATCGGAGCCCCAGCGATTAAACTGGGACTCCGATCGGAACTCCGCTGCCACCAATGATGGGGGGGGGGAGATGGGAGGCCGCACACTGGCCACCAATGTTGTTAATGCTATAGAGGGAGGGGGGCCGATGGGGGGGCGCACACTGTGCCACCAACAAATTATTACAATAGAGGGAGGGAGGGGGGGCGCACACTGTGCCACCAACGAATAATTACAATAGAGGGAGGGGGGGGGGGGCCGCACTGGCCACCAACCTATTATTACAATAGAGGGGGGGGGGGGCGCACTGGCCACCAATGATATTCAAACTGGGGAGGGTCTGCCCCCTGCTGCCTGGCAGCCCTGATCTCTTACAGGGGGATATGATAGTACAATTAACCCCTTCAGGTGCCGCACCTGAAGGGGTTAATTGTGCTGATCACGGCCCCCTGTAAGAGATCGGGTGCTGCCAGGCAGCAGGGGGCAGTCTTGTACACAGTTTGTAGTGTATTCTAACTAGAAGCGTCCCCATCACCATGGGGACTCCTCTGTGTTAGAATATACTGTCGGTTCTGAGTTTTCACAAAGTGAAAACTCAGCTATGAAAAAGCTTTTATGCAGACGGATCTTCGGATCCGTCTGTATAAAAAGTAACCTACGGCTACGGATCACGGACACGGATGCCAATCTTGTGTGCATCCGTGTTCTTTCACGGACCCATTGACTTGAATGGGTCCGTGAACCGTTGGCCGTGAAAAAAATAGGACAGGTCATATTTTTTTCTCGCCCAGGAAACACGGATCTTGGATGCGGCTGCAAAGCGGTGCATTTTCAGTTTTTTCCACGGACCCATTGAAAGTCAATGGGTCCGCGAAAAAAAAACGGAAAACGGCACAACGGCCACGGGTGCACACAACGGTCGTGTGAAAGAGGCCTTAATCAGTAATTTGCAGAAGCAGGTATATTTCACCCCTCAATCAGTATTTTGTGAAAGCAGGTATATCAAACCCCTCAATTAGTATTTTGTGGAAGCAGGTATATCGCACCCTTCAATCAGTAGTTTGTGGAAGCAGGTATATAGAACCCCTTAATCAGTATTTTGTAGAAGCAGGTATATCACACCCCTCAATCAGTATTTTGTGGAAGCCGATGTATCATAGGCTTCAATCAATATTTGGTGGAAGCAGGTATATCGCACCCCTCATTCAGTATTTTGTGATAGCAGGTATATAGAACCTCTTAATCAGTATAATGTGGAGGCAGGCATATCGCACCCCTCAATCTGTATTTTGTGGAAGAAGGTATATCAAACCCCTTAATCAGTATTTTGTGGAAGCAGGTTTATTGCAACCCTCAATCTGTATTTTGTGGTAGCAGGTATATCAAACCCTTTAATCAGTATAATGTGGAGGCAGGTATATCGCACCCCTCAATCTGTATTTTGTGGAAGAAGGTATATCAAACCCCTTAACCAGTATTTTGTGGAAGCAGGTTTATCGCAACCCTCAATCTGTATTTTGTGGTAGCAGGTATATCAAACCCTTTAATCAGTATAATGTGGAGGCAGGTATATCACACCCCTCAATCTGTATTTTGTGGAAGAAGGTATATCAAACCCCTTAATCAGTATTTTGTGGAAGCAGGTATATCGCACCCCTCAATCAGTATTTTGTTGAAGCAGGTTTATCTCACCCCTCAATCAGTATTTTGTGGAGACAGGTATATCGCACCCCTCAATCTGTATTTTGTGGAAGCAGGTATATCAAACTCCTTAATCAGTATTTTGTAGAAGCAGTTATATCGCACCCCTCAATCAGTATTTTGTGGAAGGAGGTATATTGCACCCCTTAATCAGAATTTTGTGGAAGCCGGTGTATCGCAGGCCTCAATCAATATTTGGTGGAAGCATGTATATCGAACCCCGCAATCAATATTTTGTGGAAGCAGGTATATAGAATCCCTTAATCAGTATTTTGTAGAAGCAGGAATATCTCTCCCCTCAATAAGTATTTTGTGGAAACAGGTATATAGAACCCCCTAATGAATATATTGGTGGAAGCAGGTATATCGCACCCCTCAATCAGTATTTTGTGGACCCAGGTATATTATACACTTGAATCAATATTTGGTGGAAGCAGGTATATCGCACCTCTCAATCAATATTTTGTGGAAACAGGTATATAAAATACCTGAATCCATATTTGGAGGAAGAAGTTATATAGGACCCCTCAATCAGTATTTTGTAGAAGCAGGTATATCAAACCCCTTAATCAGTATTTTGTGGAACATGGTATATCCCACCCCTCAATCAGTATTTTGTGGAAGCAGGTATATAGAACCCCTAAATCAGTATTTTGTAGAAGCAGGTATATCGCACCCCTCAATCAGTATTTTGTGGAAACAGGTATATAGAACATCTGAATCAATATTTAGTGGAAGCAGATATATCTCACCCCTGAATCAGTATTTTGTGGAAACAGGTATATAGAATAAATGAATTAATATTTGGTGGAAGCAGATATATCGCACCCCTCAATCAGTATTTAGTGGAAGCAGGTATATAAAACCCCTTAATCAGTATTTTGTGGAAGCAGATATATCGCACCCCTCAGTCAGTATTTTGTGGAAACAGTTATATCAAACCTTTTAATCAGTATTTTGTGGAAGCAGGTATATCGCACCCCTCAATATCTATTTTGTGGAAGCAGGCATATCAAACCCTCTCAATCAGTATTTTGTGAAAGCAGGTATATAGAACCCCTTAATCAGTATTTTGTAGAAGCCGGTATATTGCACCCTTAAATCAGTATTTTGTGCAAGCAGGTATATAGATCGCCTTAATCAGTATTTTGTAGAAGCAGGTATATTGCACTCCATAATCAGCATTTTGTGGAAAAAGGTATATAGAACCCCTGAATCAGTATTTGGTGGAAGCAGGTATATCGAATCCCCTCAATTAGTATTTTGTAGAAGCAGGTATATCAAACACCTTAATCAATATTTGGTGGAAGCAGGTATATCACACCCCTTAATCTGTATTTTGTAGAAGCAGGTATATCAAACACCTGAATAAATATTTTGTGGAAGCAGGTATATCAAGCCCTTAATCAGTATTTTGTGGAACTAGGTATATCGCACCCCTCAATCAGTATTTTGTGGAAACAGGTATATAAAACACCTGAATCAATATTTAGTGGAAGCAGGTATATCTCACCCCTGAAAATGTATTTTGTGAAAGCAAGTATATAAAACCCCTTAATCAGTATTTTTTGGAAGCAGATATATCCCACCCCTCAATCAGTATTTTGTGGAAACAGGTATATAGAACACCTGAATCAATATTTGGTGGAAGCAGATATATCGCACCCCTCAAACAATATTTTGTGGAAGCAAGTATATGAAACCCCTTAATCAGTATTTTGTGGGAGCAGGTATATCGCACCCCTCGATATGTATTTTGTGGAAACAGGTATATCAAACCTTTTAATCATTATTTTGTGGAAGCAGGTATACCGCACCCCTAAATATGTATTTTGTGGAAGCAGGCATATCAAACCCCTCAATCAGTATTTTGTGGAAGCAGGTATCTTTCACCCCTCAATCAGTATTTTGTGGAAGCGGGTATTTAGAACCCCTTAATCAGTATTTTGTAGAAGCAGGTATATCGCACCCCTCAATCAGTATTTTGTGGGAACAGGTATATAGAACACATAAATCAATATTTAGTGGAAGCAGGTATATCTCACCCCTGAATATGTATTTTGTGAAAGCAGGTATATAAAACCCCTTAATCAGTATATTGTGGAAGCAGGTATATCCCACCCCTCAATCAGTATTTTGTGGAAACAGGTATATAGAATACCTGAATCATTATTTGGTGGAAGCAGATATATCACACCCCTCAATCAATATTTTGTGGAAGCAGGAATATCAAACCCCTTAATCAGTATTTTGTGGAAGCAGGTATATCGCACCCCTCAATATGTATTTTCTGGAAGCAGGCATATCAAACCCCTTAATCAGTATTTTGTGGAAGCAGTTATATCGCACCCCTCAATCTGTATTTTGTGGAAGCCGGTATATCGCACCCCTCAACCAGTATTTTGTGTAAGCAGGTATATAGAACCCCTTAATCAGTATTTTGTAAAAGCAGATATATCGCACCCCTCAATCAGTATTTTGTGGAAACAGTTATATAGAACCCCTGAATTAGTATTTTGTAGAAGCAGGTATATCGCACCCCTCAATTAGTATTTTGTGGAAGCAGGTATATCAAACACCTTAATCAATATTTGGTGGAAGCAGGTATATCGCACCCCTTAATCTGTATTTTGTAGAAGCAGGTATATCAAACACCTGAATCATTATTTGGTGGAAGAAGGTATACAGCACCCTTCAATTTTTAATTTGTGGAAGCAGGTATATCAAACACCTTAATCAGTATTTTGCGGAAGAAGGTATATCTCACCCCATAATCAGTATTTTGTGGATGCAGAAATATAGAATCCCTCAATCAGTATTTTGTAGAAGCAGGTATATCGCACTCATCAATCAGTATTTTGTGGAAGCCAGTGTATCGCAGGCCTCAATCAATATTTGGTGAAAGCATGTATATCGCACCCCTCAATTTGTATTTTGTGGAAGCAGGTATATAGAACCCCTTAATCAGTATTTTGCAGAAGCAGGAATATCGCACCCCTCAATCAGTATTTTGTGGAAACAGGTATATAATACACCTGAATCAATATTTGGTGGGGGCAACAGGTATATCACACCAGTTGCAATTAGTTATTCCAATTGCGTTTGTCCCTCTATATAGCTGCTGTATCGCAGCAGAACCGTACACAACTGCTGTACAATACAAATGCACTATAATATACTTTCTAAGTTAGAAAGTATATTATAAGTATATCACACCCCTCAGTATATCACACCTATCTATAGCACACCTATACTAGTCCTTGAAAGTACTTTTTTGGCCCTATTAGCTAGCATTTGGTGTCCCTAACAGCCTGTCCCTGCTCCACACAGCAACCTCTTCCTACAATGGCAAAACACCGAATGTAAAATGGCTGCCAGATTCGGGTATGTTATAGGGTGGGGGTGTGTCCATGTGCTGAAACTTCTCAATTGGCTGCCCTGTCCCACCTGATGGATGTGTCATGGGTCAATGTTCGGCACAATGCAAAAGAATATGGCGTATGCGAAAATCGCCATATGTTCACATGTTCGGCGAATCGAGAACGAGCAAAGTTCACCGCAAAACGACTGCCGGGGCGATCTGCAAGGCCATCTCTAGCTGGTAGTTGTAGTTTCACCATTATTAGTTTATATTGATGCCTAGTTCTTCAGATTTAGTAGGATTTATTTGTGAGTCATTTAGAATATAAAAATCTGGGAATAGTGTTGATGAGACATAACTTAGTAAAGGGGAACAAATACGAAGTAAAAATCACCTCTATGAAGGGTGAATTTTCTAAATTTTCTCAATTTCTAGATAATTTGTGTAACATTGAATTGATATGCAACGTGATGCCCCCTGTCACCACTCCCGTTTAAATCAGACTTCTGACCGCCAGGACGCCCAAGCGGAGAGAAAAGCCCAACTGAGAGTGGACCGTGACAGGGGGGGGGGGGAATACAGAATTACCCAGTCAATACTGGACCCCCCTTATTTTCTGCTGCCACCATGTTCGTGAGTGAACGACTCTATAATTTTAGGGATAGGGGTTCAGACCACTCACAGGTCAGCCCCACTACCACGCTACAAGCTAACACCAATTGAGACATAAAATAGTTATGTCTCTAATATCAGTCGACTATAAGACAGGTAGGTCTCTTCAAGGCGTACCAGTACTTTGTTGCAGTGTGGCTTAGAGCGATAAGAGAGAGACAATAGAAAAGATATGAAAATATATTTTACTTTAACCGCTTGCCGCACATGTAACGCCGAAAGGCGTTATTGCGGCGGCTCCCCCAGGGTACTCTAACGCCAATTGGCGTCATCTCGCGTGAGCCAAGATTTCCTGTGAACGCACGCACACAGGCGCGCGCGCTCACAGGAACGGAAGGTAAGAGAGTGGATCTCCAGCCTGCCAGCGGCGATCGTTCGCTGGCAGGCTGGAGATGTGTTTTTTTTAACCCCTGAAAGGTATATCAGACGCTGTTTTGATAACAGCGTCTAATATACCTGCTACCTGGTCCTCTGGTGGTCCCCTTTGTTTGGATCGACCACCAGAGGACACAGGTAGCTCAGTAATATGTTGCACCAAGCACCACTACACTACACCCCCCCCCTGTCACTTATTAACTCCTTATTCACCCTTGATCACCCCTGATCACCCCATATAGACTCCCTGATCACCCCCCTGTCATTGATTACCCCCCTGTCATTGATTACCCCCCTGTAAAGCTCCATTCAGATGTCCGCATGATTTTTACGGATCCACTGATAGATGGATCGGATCCGCAAAACGCATACGGACGTCTGAATGGAGCCTTACAGGGGGGTGATCAATGACAGGGGGGTGATCAATGACAAGGGGGTGATCACCCCATATAGACTCTCTGATCACCCCCCTGTCATTGATCACCCCCCTGTCATTGATCACCCCCCTGTAAGGCTCCATTCAGACATTTTTTTGGCCCAAGTTAACGGAAATTATTATTTTTTTCTTACAAAGTCTCATATTCCACTAACTTGTGTCAAAAAATAAAACCTCACATGAACTCACCATACCCCTCACGGAATCCAAATGCGTAAATTTTTTTAGAGATTTATATTCCAGACTTCTTCTCACGCTTTAGGGCCCCTAGAATGCCAGGGCAGTATAAATACCCCACATGTGACCCCATTTCGGAAAGAAGACACCCCAAGGTATTCCGTGAGGGGCATATTGAGTCCATGAACGATTGAAATTTTTGTCCCAAGTTAGCGGAAAGGGAGACTTTGTGAGAAAAAAATAAATAAAATCTATTTCCGCTAACTTGTGCCAAAAAAAAAAATTTCTATGAACTCGCCATGCCCCTCATTGAATACCTTGGGGTGTCTTCTTTCTAAAATGGGGTCACATGTGGGGTATTTATACTGCCCTGGCATTCTAGGGGCCCTAAAGCGTGAGAAGAAGTCTGGGATCCAAATGTCTAAAAATGCCCTCATAAAAGGAATGTGGGCCCCTTTGCGCATCTAGGCTGCAAAAAAGTGTTACACATCTGGTATCGCCGTACTCAGGAGAAGTTGGGCAATGTGTTTTGAGGTGTCATTTTACATATACCCATGCTGGGTGAGAGAAATATCTTGGTCAAATGCCAACTTTGTATAAAAAAATGGTAAAAGTTGTCTTTTGCTGAGATATTTCTCTCACCCAGCATGAGTATATGTAAAAAGACACCCCAAAACACATTGCCCAACTTCTCCTGAATACGGCGATACCACATGTGTGACACTTTTTTGCAGCCTAGGTGGGAAAAGGGGCCCACATTCCAAAGAGCACCTTTAGGATTTCACAGGTCATTTACCTACTTACCACACATTAGGGCCCCTGGAAAATGCCAGGGCAGTATAACTACCCCACAAGTGACCCCATTTTGGAAAGAAGACACCCCAAGGTATTCCGTGAGGGGCATGGCGAGTTCCTAGAATTTTATATTTTTTGTCACAAGTTAGCGGAAAATGATGATTTTTTTATTTTTATTTTTTTTCCTTACAAAGTCTCATATTCCACTAACTTGTGACAAAAAATAAAAACTTCCATGAACTCACTATGCCCATCACGAAATACCTGGGGGTGTCTTCTTTCCAAAATGGGGTCACTTGTGGGGTAGTTATACTGCCCTGGCATTCTAGGGGCCCAAATGTGTGGTAAGGAGTTTGAAATCAAATTCTGTAAAAAATGACCAGTGAAATCCGAAAGGTGCTCTTTGGAATATGGGCCCCTTTGCCCACCTAGGCTGCAAAAAAGTGTCACACATCTGGTATCTCCGTATTCAGGAGAGGTTGGGGAATGTGTTTTGGGGTGTCATTTATTCACTTTTCCCATTTTTTTATACAAAGTTGGCATTTGACCAAGATATTTATCTCACCCAGCATGGGTATATGTAAAATGACACCCCAAAACACATCCCCCAACTTCTCCTGAATACCAGATGTGTGACACTTTTTTGCAGCCTCGGTGGGCAAAGGGGCCCATATTCCAAAGAGCACCTTTCGGATTTCACTGGTAATTTTTTACAGAATTTGATTTCAAACTACTTACCACACATTTGGGCCCCTAGAATGCCAGGGCAGTATAACTACCCCACAAGTGACCCCATTTTAGAAAGAAGACACCCCAAGGTATTTGCTGATGGGCATAGTGAGTTCATGGAAGTTTTTATTTTTTGTCACAAGTTAGTGGAATATGAGACTTTGTAAGAAAATAAAAAAATCATCATTTTCCGCTAACTTGTGACAAAAAATAAAAAGTTCGATGAACTCACTATGCCCATCAGCGAATACCTTAGGGTGTCTACTTTCCGAAATGGGGTCATTTGTGGGGTGTTTGTACTGTCTGGGCATTGTAGAACCTCAGGAAACATGACAGGTGCTCAGAAAGTCAGAGCTGCTTCAAAAAGCGGAAATTCACATTTTTGTACCATAGTTTGTAAACGCTATAACTTTTACCCAAACCATTTTTTTTTACCCAAACATTTTTTTTTTATCAAAGACATGTAGAACAATAAATTTAGAGAAAAATTTATATATGGATGTAGTTTTTTTTGCTAAATTTTGCAACTGAAAGTGAAAAATGTCATTTTTTTGCAAAAAAATCGTTAAATTTCGATTAATAACAAAAAAAGTAAAAATGTCAGCAGCAATGAAATACCACCAAATGAAAGCTCTATTAGTGAGAAGAAAAGGAGGTAAAATTCATTTGGGTGGTAAGTTGCATGACCGAGCAATAAACCGCTAAAGTTGTGGAGTGCCGATTTGTAAAAAAGGGCCTGGTCTTTAGGGGGGTATAAACCTGTGGTCCTTAAGTGGTTAAGTAACACAGAAGTAAAACAAACAATGCATACAAAAATTTACAGAAATAGATTACAATAGCAAGCTGGGAAGCAGGTGAAAAATAAATGGGGATAAAAAGAGAAATTTACTATCTTGGATTTTGCCTATGCAAAATCCAGGCACAAAACTTATGTTCCAGCGGACAGCCTATCGGCGATGTGACCACAGGGCAAAAAGCTCCCCTCTCCCATTGCGCACAGACTTTTATGCACCATTTTGCTGGCCAAGGGCTGCACGGTGGGTGTTCCTGAAGCAGGGTTTGGGAGGACTTGTTTGCCACTCCCTGCTGCTGGCCAGGCCAGTTTTCCCTAATTTTACAAAAAATGGCCCATAACTTAAAAAATATGAAAAATCGGGCGGTTGTGCTGGGTCCCCCATGAATTTATAGAAACATAGAAAGATAGAATGTGTCGGCAGATAAGAACCATTTGGCCCATCTAGTCTGCCCAATATACTGAATACTATGAATAGCCCCTGGCCCTATCTTATATGAAGGATGGCCTTATGCCTATCCCATGCATGCTTAAACTCCTTCACTGTATTTGCAGCTGCCACTTCTGCAGGAAGGCTATTCCATGCATCCACTACTCTCTCAGTAAAGTTCCTGATATTACTTTTAAACCTTTGCCCCTCTAATTTAAAACAATGTCCTCTTGTAGCAGTTTTTCTTCTTTTAAATATTCTCTCCTCTTTTACCTTGTTGATTCCCTTTATGTATTTAAAAGTTTCTATCATATCCCCTCTGTCTCTTCTTTCTTCCAAGCTATACATGTTAAGGTCCTTTAATCTTTCCTGGTAAGTTTTATCCTGCAATCCATGTACCAGTTTAGTAGCTCTTCTCTGAACTCTCTCCAAAGTTTCAATATCCTTCTGGAGATATGGTCTCCAGTACTGAGCACAATACTCCAAATGAGGTCTCACTAGTGCTCTGTAGAGCGGCATGAGCGCCTCCCTCTGTCTACTGGTAATTCCTCTCCCTATACACCCAAGCATTCTGCTAGCATTTCCTGCTGCTCTGTGACATTGTCTGCCTACCTTTAAGTCTTCTGAAATAATGATCCCTAAACCCCTTTCCTCAGATACTGAGGTTAGGACTGTATCACTGATTTTATATTCTGCTCTTGGGTTTTTACGTCCCAGGTGCATTATCTTGCACTTATCAACATAAAATTTTAGTTGCCAGATTTTTGACCATTCCTCTAGTTTTCCTAAATCCTTTTCCATTTGGTGTATCCCTCCAGGAACATCAACCCTGTTACAAATCTTTGTGTCATCAGCAAAAAGACACACCTTACCATCGAGGCCTTCTGCAATTTCGCTGATAAAGATATTAAACAATATGGGTCCCAAAACAGATCCCTGAGGTACCCCACTGGTAACAAGACCTTGGTCTGAATATACTCCATTGACTACATCCCTCTGTTGCCTGTCCCTCAGCCACTGCCTAATCCATTCAACAATATGGGAGTCTGCAATTTATTGATAAGCCTTCTATGTGGGACAGTATCAAAAGCCATACTAAAGTCTAGATAAGCGATGTCTACTGCACCTCCGCCATCTATTATTTTAGTCACCCAATCAAAAAAATCAATAAGATTAGTTTGACATGATCTCCCTGAAGTAAACCCGTGCTGTTTTTCATCTTTCAATCCATGACATTTTAGATGTTCCACAATCCTCTCCTTAAGTATGGTTTCCATTAATTTCCCCACTATTGATGTCAGGCTTACTGGCCTATAGTTGTCCGATTCCTCCCTACTACCTTTCTTGTGAATGGGCACAACATTTGCTAATTTCCAATCTTCTGGGATGACTCCTGTTGCCAGTGATTGGTTAAATAAATCTGTTCAAGTAAAAAATGAACCAATTTATGGACGATTCCATGGGTGACAACACACCTCTCTCCCCTCTAGGTGACTAGTAACCCATTTGCCAGTCTGGGAAGACCCCAGAGCTGCCAAGTTTAGAGTCTCCCGGTTCCTCTGGGTGAGAGGTGCATTTTGAGTGTACCTACATTTTTGTGTCATAATTCCATATAGCTCAAATATGCTTTTTGGGGTTCTCAGAGCACTGTTCACATGTCTCTCCTTATGCACTTCCCCCCTCCCAGCTCTCTCTGCTTATGATGTGTAAATTGACCAGGCTGCAAGGAAGGGCCAAGGTGTTTAACTTTTGTGGTTTCAAAGTGGCCAGGAGACGCATGGTCTGGAGTTTGTCCTTTCAAGCTGTCCGAGGTGTGAGGTGATCTCAGCAGAGGGTGATTAGCGTCTGTGGTCTATAAAGGTCTACAGGAACGGCCATATATGGACGTCGTGTTCCCTGGCTAGAAGTGGTTTATTTTTTTTACACTGACAGTCAACCGGATTCTACTCATAAAACATTTTTATGACTAAGATCCGGACGGGGACTTGACATCGCGTCACATTCCCCCAGGGCTGATCGTGTCCCAGGTTTCTCGGAATGCCGATTGGTGTGGTGCGGCCTCAATAGTTTTCTGTGTGTCACGGTGCTCCTACCTGGATACTCTCACTCCCCAGGGTTAGGCTCTGAAGCAAAAAATGGGATAGTAATGGTGGAGGTGGAGAGTAAGTCAAGTCCAGACTTTATAAAGTTCAACAACTTTACTTGAATCAGCTTGCATTCATACAAGAAGTGATCTTTGTCTTTGTTCCGGCAGCTTTTGGGATAAACTGGAAGGCAAACTTGAATATTCTACTCTGCTGTGCAAAACTCGGCTTTAGACTGGTAGCTGGACTCTGCAGCGACTCTTTGGAGTGTAGTGCCTTTGGCCGTTGTCACCCTCTCAATACACTAAATACTTCCTATAGCCCCTCCCTTGGTAGGAATCAGGACTAGCCCACTTTTGCTGAAAAGGGGGAGAATGGAATGGCAAGTTCCATTCTATCTAAAGGTCTTTCTGCCATATACACTGCCACCTGCTGGTTACATAGCAGAACAATTATAGTGTAAGAGGACCTGGAATAAATTACAGATTACATAGATTATATGATGGTTAGTCCATTAGAGACAGTAGCAGGGTGTAGGAATGATAATACCACTCTGGGGTATTACAAATGCACAACCAAGTTTCTAGCAGGCCTTCTTTAGCTTCAATTCTATCTGTAACATATTTTCTAAGGTTTCTTTTAGATTAACGTTATTAATTCCGGTAGCTGTTCCGGAAGAGAACAGTCTACCGCAGTGCCAGATTTTACTGCAATGCCTGCCGTCCCCATTAACTATAATGGGGTCTGACAGAGATCCAACCACAACACTAACAAATATGCTGGGATTTGGCTGGACAAAAACTGCATTTGATGTTTTATGTGTGTTCTATATTATCATCTTACTGTTCGCATTATAATAAGAAATATTTTTAAAAATGAATCTATATTTGTGATTCATTTGTATTCATTCTTTCCTACCGTCAGAGCCAAATGCTTAGGACATTTTATTTATTACAAAAAAAAATAAAAATATTTTTTTACGATTTTACAAAGTCTTTTACCTATCCATATAGATTGTTGTTTAGTGTTTGGTAGAACAAAGCCAATGTAATCTATACAGCGTAGGTGAAAACAAAGTGTTTAAAATAAATAGTCGGCGTAATGTAAAAGCGTGTAAGATAAAAAGGTCAGTTACTGTTAGTTAAGCAGTTATTTATTGTTGTCTTCAAGCTTGAATGGCTGTAACAGAGGAGGCTCATTATTCTCCATTCTTTATGGTTGAGAGAAACGGAAAACATACAGATTTTGCATGCGATGGTAGTCTCAGGCGGAGAAACCATGGTTACTGATCTACTTAAAGATTCACTAGGATGTTCTAAATTCCAAATCCAAGATGGGCTTTTAAATGACATTGCGTGTGAATGATGGCTTTGTAAGTAGCCTACTGCCGTCATAAACAGGTGTTGCCGCGAAGGAAGATTGTTGAATATATCTGTCACTTTTAGAACCTATCATTTATTTATCCTGGAACTAGTGTTGCGAACGCAGTACGACAATATCAATTTAGCTTAATGTGCCCGCCTGTTATTATCCAGGGGATGGTATCCTGTATTTTACATTTCCAGGTGACGTGATATTTTACAAAATTCATTAAAAGAAGCAATAAGGATATAAGGCAAAGGAGTAAAAAGGATTTAAAGAAGTTTTCCAGAAGTATAATATCCTCAGGAAAGGTCATCAATATATGATCAGTGGGGCTCCGACTCCCAACAGTTCCACGAATCAGCTGTTTCAACTGGCCATGGTGCTCCAGTGAGCGCTGCGGCATCTTTATGGCATATAAAGCACAGCGCCGTACATTGTATAGCAAATGTTCTTGTTATTGCAGCTCAGACCCATTCACTTAAATGGAACTGAGCTGCACATAGGCCATGTGACCGATGAACGTGAGCTCACTGGCCCAGGAGAAGACTGTGGCTCTTACTGTAGCAGTAAGGCCTCATCAAACAGCTGATCGTTGGGGGTACCGTGAGTCAAATCCCCAAGGATCAGATACTGATGACCTATTTTGAGGATAGGTCATCAATAATTTACTCCCGAAACCTAGTTTAAGTTTTTTAATTAAAAAATCCAAAGTTGTCCATATGAATGGTCACCTAGCTCTGTATAATAAGGAAGGATGAGGTTAAGCCGTTACATGATCCTGGAAGACAACCTAAAATCTGAACAGTTCTGTGTATTCTATTGTTGTTGTCACTAAATTTCCTCCACGTTGCATCCATTACACCTGTAGATATTGTTAACCTATGGTTAATGAGTCATCTTTGCCCCTTCCTGCAGTGGGCTGGAGTTTTCACACTGCCTGCGACATGCATGCTGCTGCACAGGACACAGTGTGCAGCCTCTCCTATGCTTTTTCCTGTGTTTTTGTCACGAGGGTGTCACGACCTATCACTGACCCTGTTGTGCCTGGGGTCAGAAGGTCGCAGCGCTTGGTTTCTCAAGAGATCGCTGCATGACCTAGCGGTGAGAATGGATTCCGGTCCAGGTTTTCCTGCTTAGGTTTGCAATCCTTTTTGTCCCATTTAGGAATCTGTAGTTTTTCCTTTTAGCTGTTCTCTGTCAGCCGTTCCCAGCTACTATATATATTTCCCTTTCTGCTTCCCTTGTTGCCAGATATAGACCTTCTTTCCAGATCTTCTATTCTGGCCTCTGGTGGGGTTGGAGCTGCTGTGGAGGTGTTGGAACTGGAGCTGTTGGATCTCCGGTTCTTTCCTGTTTGTTGTCTCCTGTTTGTTGTCTCCTGTTTGTTGTCTCCTGTTTGTTGTCTCCCTTTGGGGATTGTTTGTGGTGTTTGTGTTGTTTGTCTTTTCCCTGTTGTTACACAAATCACTGAGAACAACTCCCTAAAACTTAACCTTTAATCTACATATATTAAAATACAAAAGGTACATCTTATGTACCTTTTGTATTTTAATATATGTAGATTAAAGGTTAAGTTTTAGGGAGTTGCCCTCAGTGATTTGTGTTTTGTAACAGCAACTGGCCTTCATAATATCCTAATACTCAGTGATTTTGTTGCTTTCCCTGTTGTTACCCTAGGTGTCAGTGGTGAGGACTAGTGCTCCCACCGCCCTATTCACTACCTAGGGCTTATTTCAGGGTAAGCCAGGGACGAGGCATGTGATCGGCATACGGGTTAGCAGCCCGTCTAGGGACGTCAGGGCAGCCAGGTGACAGTGCTAGGTGATAGTGTGGATCACGAATATTCGAATTGCGAATTTTAATCGCGAATATCGGCACTTCGAGAATTCGCAAATATTTAGAATATTGCAAAATATATTCGTAATCGCGAATATTTGTGTTTTTTTTAAATACCAGTTCATGCGATTTTTTTATGCAAATATTTTAGGCGAATTTTTAGGCAATTAAGAAAATAATGCCTGGAGATCATGAATTCGCGAATTCTCGAATATATGGCGATATTCGGCCAAATATTCACGAAATATCGCGAATTCGAATATTGCCCCTGCCGCTCATCACTACTAGGTGAGTTAGGGGTCACCACTCCTTCCTCTCCCTAGTGGTAGGGTACTCCTCTTCCCTCTCTCTGCACCGCACGTCTGTTACCTGCCAAATCAGACATGATATTTTTAGATCTGCAGCTCTCCAGCAACTTGCGTATAATTTGAAAAAAATATATATAAAAAATATAAATATTGTTTTTATACTTTCTGTTGAAGTCTACCTATCTGATGCCTTGGCATGGCATCATACGACTTGTAGCTACTAAAGCTCAACAGACAGTGATTTCTACAGTCAAGATGGTGGACAAAACCTGGATTATTCTCTAGAACCCAATTTAGAAGGGAAATAGGAAAGTATGGAAGAGCAAAAAGAAAAGTTATAATGATTTCAATAATCTTTGCAAAATGGACCTTCTAGACCATTAATAGTACGGAAAGTTAAGGAAAATAACTTGAAATTGAATGCAAATAAGTCTAGAGAATGACTGGTCAAGTGTAGCCATTAGAGATGAGCGAAGTTCTCTAAAGTTTGTCTGCTTCACTAAATTTTACCAAAAAATTTACTTAATGAGAAATTGCTTTGTCACGACGGGTACAATAACAGGGAACGGCAATTGCACCACCCCCATCATTGAACCCCTAGATGCAGTGTTCATCGCTGATCAATATTAAGGTCTTTCAGGGGTTGATCAAAAAATTTTTATTAAAAATTAATTGTACTTACCTCATCAATTTGAGCATAAAGAAGCCCCTGCGGCCAACTTGCTTGAAGATCCAGCGCAAAATCTTGCACGGCACTTGATGACCTCGTCAGCAGGCGTGGTGACGGCATATGTCATCGCAAACAGGATTTCACGTGGGATCTTCAAGCAAGATGACTGCGGGGTCCTCTTTGAGCTCAAATGGATGAGGTAAGTATAATTGTTTTATTTTTTACAGCCATTTCAGGGAAGCACGAGGAAATTCGGCTTCGCGGTCAATAAAATTTTTTCCTGAAATTCGGAGTCCACTTCGTCAACTTCAATTCGTTCAACAATAGTGCCCATATTAAGGGATGGATAGAGTGGAGTCATCAGGATCTCAAATGTTAAAAATAGGTATTTTGGTAACAGGAAGTTACCTGGGCCCTCATTATGCTGATTGACAGGACCAGCCAAGATGATGTGAACACCGCCTGTCCCTGTCAATCAGCTTTGTGAAGGTGCAGCCAGAGAAGGGAGAACAGAGCCTCTAAGAGCAGAGGCAACACCCCCATTGCTCCTAGAGGCTCATTTGCATAAAATAAACATTCACTTTTCACAAAAACAGAGGGACATAGAAAGAAGGGACAAAGACTGTAAGCTTCAGCTGACATTAGCACATATGTAAAGTCAGATAGTTTAATAATGATGTTCTTGATGACAGAAGCCCTTTAAGATGTTCTAAAGCCTTAAACCCTTAAACAAAAGATAACATTTTCCGAAGAAAAATGATTTGAACGATTGCAAAGAATTCATAATAAAATCTATTGAGGTAACATGCACATAAACCATTCTGTGTAGCAGAGCTCGGTCACTGGGGGCTGGAGTTGTTTATTGTATGTAACAGTATTACTGAATATTCCACAGGAGGAATACTGGTGGAGACGAGAATGGATGAGATAAATATAGAAAACAACCAGAAAAGTGACATAAATAAAACAGGATCATCCTGTAGAAGAAATGGATGCACTGACTTGGTGATTCTCTGTATAATCTGCATTGTTACAGAATATACAGAATATAGTAATATCATTTTACAGTATATTATATATTTTTTTTTTACTCCTTTATATCCAAATGTATTATTGACAGATGACCTTCCACAATAATGGAAGCATGGGAGAAAACTTCATCCCTGGCTGTTTAAGTACTTATGTAACTCCCACGCTGTACATTTACACATTGCAATTGCCATGATGGATGACTTTAAGGGGGGAGGGGGGGGGGGGGGGGCGGCATAACAAAGGTTTGTTCTACTTGAATCCCTGTTAGGGCATACTTAAGGTTTAACAGCTGCCTGTGATATTTCAATCCATTGTAAAGAAAAATTAAAGTAAGCAAATCTTTCTTGTGGGAACAAAAAATAAATAAATAAATAATTCACCGGTGTCCCTCAGGAGTTTACTATAGACCGTGTTAATGTAATATTAAGTGCACTGTATAAAGAGTATGCTGTAGAGAGAAAATACAAAAGGCTAAGGACACCTTTGGAAGCATATTCAGAGATTTAAAAAAAAATGTGCAATTGGTCCATTTTAAGAATTTTCCACAGTTTGTCCTCTGCTGCCTTTAGTTTCACGGCATCTGGAGACTTTACCTTCTTCTCAGTGAAAGCCGCCAGAGAGCTGGTGTGACTGCTTGATCTGTAGCCTGTATCTTTAGTTCTCTGGAAGCTCATAAAAACTCATTTAAGCCATATTCTTATCATTTTGTCTGAGAATTAGAAATAAGGACTACAGATCCGGCCACTAGAGAAGGAGTGACAAGGAGAAGGAACAGTCTGACTTTTGAAAAGTTTTAATAAAGAACAATTTCACCGTGCAACAATGATTTTGCTGCTGAGAGAGAAACATGTGATTTATACTAAAATGAGTGCGCTGATTCCAAATATGAACTCGGAATTTGCCTGACACGTCTAGATTTTAAGTTATACGTGCAAAGCCTATTCAGTTTATAATATTAATGCATTATATTGGAGATATTATAATGGACATGTCCAGACCTGTTCGGACGCACTCAGGCTGATGTCAGCAGTAAGTATATAAGGCAAGCTGGACGGATTTTGATAAAGTGATCTGTTATAGTGTTATCAGTTTTGAAACTTAAGATGGATAAACGCAAATGTGTTAACGATCCAGACAATTTCTGCTACATATGTGGCCAATACACTACTTATGATCAGCGCAAGAATCTGACAAAGCGAGGGCGTCTTGCAGCTTGGGATGCATTTGTGCTAGTAGTGCAGAACTTCCTGGATTAGTAGACAACATGCTTACAGCACATGAACAACTTGGCTGCCGAATGTCATTGAAAGTGCATTTCTTACATTCCCATCGTGACTTTTTCCCACCCAATTTGGGACACGTAAGTGACAAACATGGAGAGCGGTTCCATGAAGATATTTCTACAATGGAGAACAGGTATCAAGGCCGCTGGAATCCCAACATGATGGGGGACTACTGCGGGTTTGACCATTTACAAACGCAAAAGCAGATGCCTGAAGCACTTTTTACAGTACTGGGCCTCGCTCAAGTAAAACTTTTATACTGAAAAACGAGACTTTTTGAAATGTTGTTATTCCATTACATTTTCATACACTGTTTACTACGCAAACTTTGATGTAGATCAGGTAATTGTTGGAGTAAAACTCGTTCTGTTCAAAATTATTCAATGCTTTCCAAGTGTTTCATTCATTTAGGCATACTTATGCAGAGCAAAATTTCCTGACGTGTTACAACAATTCTGACTTTGGATTTGTAATCCTCACACTTGATTTAGTATAGGGCAAATAGTTTTTGCCCAGTAGCAGACGAAAAGTTTTTTTTTTTTTTTTTTTTTTTTTTTTTTTTTTTTTTTTTTTTTTTTTTTTTTGCTGTGTTTAACCTAAGACAAGTAGAATGGAGTCATTAAAAACTTACCCTAAAGGTGTCTAACATTTAATTGTAGGAAGAGATTTGGAACTGTGTAACAGAACACTGAAGGCTTGAAAACGATAAAAATATTTTAAGAAATAGGTCAGCATGGATTAGGGTGATGGACATTCACTTTAAATAGGCTGTCTTCAAAGGTATTGTCAATTTTCTGATGACATTTATCCCTCTGGAGACTACAAGGTGGGGGGGGACACAAGACCTTCAGCACATGCACCAATACAGGTTTCATAATCTGCTGTATCTGAATATGCGCTGAAACCTTAAGACTAGTTTCACATCTGTGGCAGAGTTCCCCAGCAGGATGTTCCAGCAGAGAACAGCCTATCAAAGTTCTCAGTATCTGGCATTGCCCATTTATTATAATGGGAGTTCTGTCCGCTACCTGCCAAATGTGCTGGGAAATAGTGATGGCCAGTTCGCAGTGTTCGCCGATGAACACATGCGATCTGCCATTTTTATTCCCAAGCCCGGCGATGCAGAGGTAAGTCCTTACCTGGCCTGCGCCGCGAGCCGCTCTGAAACACATGCGGTCACCGGGAGCAGGCAGTTCCGAGAACAGCCTTCATCGGGCTGTTCTCGGAACTGCCTGCTCCCGGTGACCGCATGTGTTTCAGAGCGGCTCGCAGCACAGGCCCAAGTAAGGACTTACCTCTGCATCGCCGGGCTTGGGAATAAAGATGGCAGATTGCATGTGTTCATCGGCAAACACTGCGAACTGGCCATCACTACTGGGAAACACCCAGGCAAAAACTGCTGCACACAACAACTTTGGGGATGGCCAGTTTCTGGCATTCTATGCCTGAACAGCCTGTCGGAGAGGACAGACACACATATGAAACTAACCTAAGGCTTTTAGTCCTAGCACAGAAAAAAAAAACAGCTAGGGAAGTGGTCATGTATTGTATTAGTTTGCACTTATAATAATTGGGTATGTGAGCTGCCGTGAGACACCAGTGAGGCATTTGCACTACACTGGGTGAAATGCCCTGTAGGTATGGAGATGCATACCTATATACAGTATTTGTGACATCACAGGCGGCTTGTGACAGACAAATGACACCATGGGAGTCATACACCATCAAACAGGATGTTGATGGGCACAGCAATGCACATTATTTAAGGTGGAAAAGCCCTGTGAACATTTTTTAATGAAGGGTTTAATGGAAGACATGCAGCAGTGCTGGGTCAGAGGATGGCATAAGAGCCTGAGGCATCCCAGAGAACATACCAGATAGTACATAAATAGAAGTGCTGGATGAGGTCTTGAGGTTAGACACAGCAGGCCAGCATATGCAGTAGAATGTACTTGGAAGATGTTGCTGCTGGAGAAAGAAGAAACCAGCTGAAACCTATGTGGTAGTTAGCTAGCAGTGGAGGTAGAGTTGTGCTCCTGATTTAGTGCACCCCCTCAGAGCTGAAAGAAGGTCAAGATGTAGTAAGAAGCCAGGTCAAGTGTAAAGACCCACCAGCTTGCTGGAAGTAGACACCTGTGAATAGAGTATTATACAGTACATATCATTGTGTTATGAATGATACTACCACCTTATAGACAACCGTGCAGATTGTGCTGTGGTGCGCCAGGACAGGGTGTGTCGTGGCCTGTCAAGCTATGAAAACCATATTCATTGCTGTCAACCAGATGAAGACTCCTAAACAGGAGCAGGGGCAGTATCACGACCGGCTTGCCGATCACATACGTGACGCAAAGGGATGGAAAAAGGAAGGCCCTGTCCAAGGGAGAGGGAAAGATGGTGACCCCTAACTCACCTTGAGGCTGGCACCTGTTTTTCACCCGTACACCGATCACGTGCCTAAACCCTGGCTTTTCTCTAAGATGAGCCCTAAGTAGTGAATAGGGCGGTGGGAACACTAGTTCGCACCACTAACACTAAAGGAAAACACCAGGGAGAGGACAGACAATACTGACAAAACATATAATCCCAGGTGGGCGACAACAGCGGACAACAAAAGACCAACAGGGATCCGGAGGGTAACGCTCTGGAACGACAAACAGCTACACAGCTCCAGTGGGTCAGTATAGAAGTCCAGGCAGGAAGCTCTATATCTGGCAACCAGAGAAGTGGGAGGGAGAATATAAGGAGGTTGGGAGTGACGGACAAGAAACAGCTGAGGAGAAGAAGCTACGGATCCCTGAGTGAGACAAAAAGGATTGCGAGGCAAACACAGAAAGCTACCATTAAGTAACAGCGCGATCTTTAGACATAGAGCGCGCAGCCACCCGCTGCAACTTCCTGACCCCGGGTATAACGGAGTCAGACGTGGCTCTTGACACCCTCGTGACAGGCAGACTGGGAAAGTAATGTGGCCCAGGAAAATAACTAAAAGTGGTCCCATTTTTTATTGGGTCCAAATTGACAGAAGGCAGGGCCAGCATTACCATATTGCAGCACATTATACCACCCCAACAGAGCCAAATACCACAGTGCATCTCAATATACTGCCACATCCTTAAATACTGCCACTGGTTGTCCAAAAGAAGGACTCAGGCGGCCCCATGGGCATTGACCCACTGGGAAGTTTCCCTTTAGAGTTTATGGCCAATCCGCCCTTGCATAACCATATGCTTTTTGCCCCACTTGAGACTGAAACCACCAAGCCCGTTGTATCTTATAAGAACATTGGAACCACCAATCTGTTACCTTCCACCATTCTTGAGTGGGGAGCCAAGTACACCACTTACTGGCCAAAACATAAGGTCTGAAACCCTTACATGGTGATACAATTTGGCCCTATAGACCTCTAGGGTTATTATACAAGCTTTGAGGTTGTGCTGAGCATAAAACACTTGGGTTTATGAGGCTCTTACACTGTACGCCCCAATATTTTACTGTCTGTAATAAGATATCTAATCCTCTGCTCCTGGTAATGACACATTTGACTACATATCTCTATCCTCTGCTAGTCCAGAAAATGAATCAATGCTGTGAACTTGTTTTCATAATCAAAGGAGAATGCACGTGCAACTGGAATATCTGCTGCTGCGGGTCTATTGATTTTTGCTGTTTATAACTCCATCCTTTACCAGCTCTGCTACAGAACGTGCCGTGAGCTTCGTTCTCTCTCTCCCCAGATGATGCAAGTTCTCAAGAGTTAATTTATCCCAATCCAAGAACTTGTTCTAGTAATATTTACAAGCAATTAGGTAGCAAGTCATGCAGGAATGTTATAGCCAGTGGGGATTTATAAAGGCTTCCCCTATAAAAAAAAAATGTTGATGGGGCACAGCCAGATGATGCGAGTGCTGTTGGCTGGTGATGATGCAGAACGCAAGGAATAATAACATGTATCTTACAGCAATGTAGCAACCACAATTAAGAAAAGAAAGTGGAAATAGGAAATGTCATCAACAGGTTTCACAACTAATTAGTGGATATTTTTGGAAACTGCCAAAATGTTCACAGTTGATAAACTAAAAGCTGAGAGAGCTTTATCTATCTATCTATCTATCTATCTATCTATCTATCTATCTATCTATCTACAATATCTCCTATCTATCTATCTATCTGGAATGCAATGACAGCAATAGCAAATAGTGTCGGAGGTAAATACATGGGCGACAATGTTAACAAACAGTGTAAAAACATACTGGTCCGATGCATCTCTTTTATTTTTTAATTTTAGAAAACTTCCAAAAATAGTCCCTTGATTGGGGGCAACATAAGGTGTTATGGGAAAAACCAGTGGCTTGTTGGGACCAAGGGTCCAAAAATTATGCCATAATGGGGGCAAGTTGACACAAATGTTAACATCAGCAGATAGAGTGGGCTTTTCTGCAAAAGCATCCAAAAATGTTGGGGGTTATTTATCAATCTGAAATGTGCCTAAATTGGATGTATTCGAGGGGGGCGGAGCCGGCAAGCCATGGTGTAGGTCGACTTCACCAGAGCTCCACACAGCTAGCCCAGCTTTATTAGATTTAATCAGCGGACACGGATACTAAAGATGGGGAAAACCCTCAGAGACAAAGAGGGTGCCTCAGGGGCCACTACAAAGGCAAAGAAGACTCAGGGAGACCTGAACAAGTTCCTCAACAGGCGATCCACATCGCACCCTGATGGAGGCAAGATGGCGCGAGAGGCGCGAAACTTTTCCGAGCGGGAGGGAGCCGACTCGGAAGCTGACAGCTCAGACGCTGAAGTATACAGCAGAGGTGAGCCGGACTCCCTGCCCCTAACTCGAAGCTTCCTTCAGCAGTCGCTGACACAGGCCCTTAGCCCGGTAATGAAGGAGCTATCGGACATTAAGGCCGAATTCCAACAGCTCGGTCACAGGGTAGAAAGCCTGGAAGAAAACCAGGACCTGTTAGTCCAGCGAGAAGCGGGAATCCACAATCACTTGACAACTATGTCTAAGATGATCAACACTGCTTTCCTGAACCTGGAAGACCAGGAAAACAGAGGGCGGAGGAAAAATGTACGTTTGAGAGGAATACCTGAAGCGGTTCAAGCTGAGGACTTGACCGACGCAGTCCGTTCCCTGTTTGCCTCCCTTGTGGGTGAAGAACAAGCTGCCGCCATCGTTATAGAAAGGGCACATAGAGCTCTCAGGCCCAAGCCGGCGGTGGGTGAACCGCCCAGAGACGTTGTTTGTGCTCTAATGAACTTTTTAGACACTGCAGCTCTCCTGAAAGCGGCAAGGGAGAAAGGAGACCCCTCTTTGGACGGCCATAAAGTGCAATTATACCAGGATCTGGCAGCGAGCACACTAGCCAAGCGCAGGAACTTGCGCCCTTTGACCGCGCTCCTAAGAGAAAAGAAACTGCCAGTAAGATGGCTGTTCCCTTTTGGCCTCAGCACCGCCATAGGGGGGAAGCAATATACAGTAAGACTCCCGGAGGATTTGCTGCCTATATGGGAGGCACTGGGTTCAGAAGCTCTGGACATTCAGTCATGGCTCCCGTGCAACCCGACATTGGATCTTCCGAACCTACCGCAGGTAGAAGATTGGCGCCTGGCGCAAAAGAAGAAATCTCCGAAGAAAAGAATCCCTTAATTCCTTGAGAAGTGCCTGAACTGTGGTTCCAGAACTTGCCATAAAAGGGACTTATGCGATCACTATGCTTCAGCTTATAGGATTCAGGTTCTATATTCAATGTCTGATTAATCCTTCAGTGTCCCTATGGTTTGCCTTTTCAACCCACTTTCCTTATATTATGTTTGTTCAATCTTACCCTCTCCCGCTTTCTCCTTCATAACTCTTCCCCCCTTTCCCTTGCCTCTTCTCCTGTCTCATTCTGAACCCCATTAACAAGCCGTCATAGGTTGTGCAAGGTTTAATGTCTGGTTGCTCATGGCTGATAGTCCGGAGAGCTCTACTGCCCTGTCTGCATTTGTTCCTATGACGTTGTCATTATGCAGCAGCTCAGTGAGACAGGAATAAACGCTGTGTCCTTATATAGTAAAATGTCTGTATATGCATACTGTCCTGTTCTCTCTATTGGGCTTAGTGTGTGAGGCCTGGCTCAAGGGTGTTTACACACTAACTTCCCCCTAGTCGGGGTTTATAACCCCTCAGGTAGTTATTACTTACCTAGTAACTGCCCAGTTACCCTCCTCATCAGATGTTTGGTTCATGTATTATTTGTTCCATGTGTTGCCCTGTGTCGCCCTCTCCTGGTCACTTAGATCTTTTGCTCAGATTAACATTGGTTTTTAATGACTGATCTAAAAGTATTGTCCCTCAATGTAAATGGTATGAACACCCCACAGAAAAGGAGTCAGATCTACCATATGCTCCGGAGGGAAGGTGCAGACTTAGTCTTCCTGCAAGAGACCCACTTTAGGCACTTACATATCCCCAAAACAGTTAATAAACATTTTGCAGTTTGGCACCATGCATCCTACTCCTCAGCTGCTAGAGGTGTCTCTATTGCCTTAGGTCAGAAGGTCCCTTTTTCTTTAGAAGCCAAGTTAGCTGACCCTGATGGTCGCTTTTTATTTTTAAAAGGTAAAATAGCTAACACTAAATACACTTTAGCGAATCTGTACGCTCCAAATAGTGGACAGGTCACCTGGCTGCTACACACCCTAGAGAATCTTAAAGCGTTTAGAGAAGGATACATCATTTTAGGGGGAGACCTTAATCTCACGCTAGATCCCCTGATAGATTCGACCTCCACAAGCCGCCCTACCTCAAGAAGGCAACTGAGGAGACTGCTTATTGCTCTCAGAGACCTGGGGGTCTCGGACGTTTGGCGCCTTATCCATCCTGAGGAAAAAGATTACACCTTCCACTCACAGGCGCATAATTCATATCAGCGCCTGGATTATATTTTTATTGCTAACCATATGCTGTCCTCGGTTTTTGAGGCAAAGATAGGGAACATGGTCATTTCTGACCATGCGCCTGTGAGTGTGGGGGTGAGAATCAGCGCCTTGCCTCCGAGATCCTGGGTCTGGAGATTAAATGAGACGCTCTTGGAAGAAGAGTCCAATAGGAAGGCAGTTGAGATATGCCTCAAAAATTATTTTCAAGAAAACACCGGGAACCTCGCTAAAGGGACGTCACTTTGGGAAGCCCATAAGGTCGTAGTCAGAGGGGAGCTTATCAGCTTGGGATCCAGTGCCAAAAAGCGCAGGCAAAAACAACTAGATTCCCTATTACAGCAAATCTCCACACTTGAAACCCTTCATAAAAAAACTAGGACAGATGAAGTTTTACTATCACTTAAGTGCTTAAGACATAAGATCACTGATCTTTTGAACATTAGAGCTGCAGGAGCCTTGAAGACGTTGCGCTTTAAACAATATCTCCATGGTAATAGAGGCTCCAAGTTGGTATCCAGCCTAATTAAGGGCCAGAGGAATAGGTCTTTTATCCAGGCTATTAAATCAGCCTCGGGCCTCCGACTTATCAACACCCCAGCGATTGCCCAGGAGTTTTGCTCCTTTTACTCGAACTTGTATAACCTCCCAGTACCCCTTAATGCTCAGCAAATTGAGGAGCGCACGTCGGATTTTCTCAAATCCATCAACGTACCGAGACTCTCAACAGACGATACGCTTCGGCTGCTGCAGCCATTTACAAAAGAAGAAGTAGATAAGGTCCTAATGTCTATTCCTACAGGCAAGAGTCCCGGGCCTGATGGGTTCCCAATCTCTTATTATAAAAAGTATAAAGACATTTTAATCCCGCACTTTGTTGATACGTGCAATCTCCTTCTCACTGGTGGTTCCTTGACCCCACAGGCCCAGGAAGCACATATAACAATCATCCACAAAGAAGGAAAGGATAAGGAAACATGCGGCAGTTATAGGCCGATTTCACTATTAAATACTGATTTGAAGTGGTGGGCCAAATTGCTTAATAGCAGGATGGCTGGGCTGCTCTCTGGGCTTGTGGGAGAAGAACAGGTGGGATTCGTGGCAGGCAGAGAGGGTAGGCATAATGTCAGCAGAGTTATACATGCGATCACTCACTCCATCAAATTTAGATCCCCTCTTGTTCTATTAGGCACGGATGCGGAGAAGGCGTTCGATAGGGTCAGCTGGGCCTATATGAATAAGGTGTTAAATGCTTTTGGTTTTCCGGACAGCTTCATTGGAGCTATCTATACATTATACTCTGCACCATCTGCGAGAGTACTGGTTAACGGCACCCTATCGAGCGCCTTCCAAATTAGAAATGGCACGCGCCAGGGATGCCCTTTGTCCCCAACTTTATTTGTTCTCACCCTAGAGACGCTTCTTCTTAAGTTCCGACAATCCCCCCTGATTAAAGGAGTGAAAATAAGCAATTACACCCATAAGATGGCCGCCTTCGCGGATGATCTGTTACTTTTGATGACTAATCCTGAAGAGGCTCTTCCAGAGGTTATGCAGATTTTCGATTCCTTCGGGGTTATATCAAATTTCAAGATTAACCTTGATAAGTCGGAGGCCCTGGGTGTTTCCCTCTCGACCGCTTTGCGTAATAAAGTTAAAGCCCTCACACCATTCAAATGGCCTACTCAAGCAATAAAATATTTAGGTGTAATGATACCAATGGATCCCAAGCTGTTGTTCAAACTTAACTTTCCCCCACTGCTTACCAAGGTCACCGCTGTTCTCACTAGGAGCAGCTCTCCTTTCCTGACCTGGCTAGGAAGGAAAAATGTCCTCACCACTTATATTCTGCCGTTGATTATGTACACTTTAAGAGCCCTTCCCATCTCAATACCAGCTAGCTTCATTAACAAATTGCAATCTACCATGAGCAAATACTTATGGGATAAAGCCCGCCCCAGAATGTCCTTTCGCCTTCTTTCTCGTAGAAAGAAGAATGGGGGTATCTCGTTGCCTGATCTACCGACTTATATACAAGCTATCAGTCTAGAGAGGTGGCTTAAACTGACCAGAAAAGAGACGAACTGCATGTATATTGATTTAGAGCTGGCCCTGTTGGGTAGGGAATCTTTTCATAGATTATGGACACCTGGGAGGACAGGAGAGGAGCCCAAGGTAGAGAGTGAGCTAACCAAGGGAATGCTCAATATATGTCATAAGAATATGGCTTTAGCCTCGACTCAGGGTAAGATATCCCCACTAGCTCCCATCTCAGTTATCCCTACACTTATGTTTCCACAAATTAAGTCCCCATCAGATATATGGCTAGCACTTTCACATCATAGAATAGGAGACATGAAAAAGCTCCAAACCTCACCTAACTTGTATGCTGCCCTCTCAGGTGACCCAGCCTCTGACAGGGACTTCATTCAGAGAAATGATTTTGAGAGTATTGGTAGACAGTTTCTGACCTCTAAGTTCATCCCAACCCCTGATCCGACGTGGCTGGAGAATTATGTTTTATTACCTAGCCTACCTCATAAATGTGTCACGCTCATTTACAGACAGATACTATGTACAAGGGACTCCAATGTCCCACCTTGGGTAGCAGAGTGGGAAAAAGAGCTCCAACTTAAGTTTGATGAAGCTGATATTAAGTGGATCCAAAAATCTTCGCATGGCTTCTCCAAGTGCATAAAAATTCAGGAGAACTCAGTTAAGACTACACTGCGGTGGTATAGAACGCCCGAATACCTTTTTAAAATCGGGATACTTTCCACAGATCTTTGCTGGAGATGTTCTGCTGCCACCGGTTCCCTGTCGCACATCTGGTGGTCCTGCCCAGTCATCAGACCCTACTGGGAAGGTATTGAGTCTGCTATTAATGAAATTTGCACAATAACCCTGAAACTCTCAGCCCAGCTGATCTTGCTTTGGTTACCTACTCCAGGCTTTCGACCGGGGAAAAACAACTTAGCCACACAGCTGCTCATGGCCGCAAAACTTTTGATTCCAGTAAAATGGAGATCAACCGACTCACCATCACTGGGGATGTGGCGTGAAAGGGTCCACCAGATGTGCCAAATGGAGGAATTGATAGGTTGGACATATCACAGCAGAGATAGATTTTTGCAGTTATGGCAACCTTGGTTAAAATATAGATCTAACCTCCTCAACTCCCAGCAATGGGAATCAGAATGAGATTTGTGATGACACACACCCAATATATGTTTATACCATAATATTAATATTATTATAGATAATATGAACAGTCTTGCATCCATTACTGAAATGAGTGATATACATGATACTTAGGGGCGACACAATGTTTGGGCCTTGTTCTTACCCCTCCCATTATTGACATGTAACTGTTGTTATATTGTGTACATTTGCACTGTAAGATCGATCGCTCTAAGGGCCATTTAGCCCTAGACTAGCGATGGTCACATCCTAGCTTGTATTGTTAGGCATTGCCTTTGATGCTTTCAAAATGTGAACGTGATGTGATACACGCTATATTATGCTTACATTATGTGACGATCTTTGCTTGTTTGATCAATAAAAAGAGATTTCAAACAATAAATTGGATGTATTTCAGGCACAGATTGTGAAACAACAACTAGTTGCGCCGCAATCTGCGACTTCTCCCTGCTCATGCCAGGTCTAAAATTGTGGGCGTTGTGTAGGCGGAGAAGGGGACGGCCGGCAGGTCCGTCTCATTTACCATTTTCTACGCTCATTTTAGTTGTAGAAAAAGGTCTAAATGTAAGACAGCAAGGAAGAAATACATTTAGAACTGGCAGAGGATCCGGCAAAGTTATGGAGAGGCCGGCGACTCTTCATAACTTTTACGAAACCACCACCAGCTATAGGGGTAATTAAGACTAGTGTCTAAAATGCCGCTCTTAATAAATGTTCCCCTATGTGTTTACGGGGACAGAATGTCTGCCCATATTTATACAGGCACAAGTGTTAATTGTCAGAAGAAACAGTGGCTTGTTCTGAAGTTGGACAATCCTGGAAGAAAATATTCCTTTTATTTGGGAGCAGCAGCAGTACAGTGTGGATGTGGAAAGGGTAAAGTGTGTAGGGTTAATAAATGGCAGCAGTAGCAGCACAGCATGGAACAGAGGAGGTGGTAGTAGTAGTAGTAGTAGTAGTAGTAGTAGTAGTAGTAGTAGTAGTAGTAGTAGTAGCAGTAGCAGCTGTGTATGGATAACAGTAGTGGCAGTAGGGAAAATAGCATTAGGGAGTAGCAACTGCAGTGTTGGTGGCAACAGCAGCAGCCATATGGCATGGAAAATGATGGTAGGCAGGAAGACAGTGACAGTGCCATAATGGTGCCAGTGATATATAGCCACTCTCAGCAATGGCAGATTTACTCATTGCCCTCAGCTGGAGAGGTCAGAAAATCCTCATGGATCCAAACCTCATTCATTTTGACAAACGTGACGTTTTCTACACCAGGGGAGGACAACTTTATTTGTTTGGGTGTAACAATGCCCCCCTGCCACGCTGAGAACCCTCTCTGAGATGACACTAGAGTTCTGGCCACAGTTTCAGTCTGCCTACCCAGAAGTTCTTGGGGTCAGGGAACATGGTATGTGACAGAGAATTGCCAGAGTCTGGGTAGGGTTTGAGCCTGGTTATTCAGGAGGTCTGTTTTCATTTGCTGAATTGCTTCATCCTGGTTCGGCACATGGAAAAAGCTGCATCAAACTGCATACAACGTGTATCCTGGTAAAACAGCAATTTGGCCTCCCTCTTGGCAACAGTAAACCCCCCCATTTTGCTTTGATAGAGCGAGTCTAAAAAAATGGCTATCCAGTAATCATCAAATTGGTTGGTGTTAAGGACACACCTGTCAGTACGCAAGCAAGGAAGCATACAGCTTGTCACGCTCGCCAGTATGCCAAAAGACCCAGTTCTCTGCCCGCTCTGAGATGATTGGTCATCATGGCCAGTGTTGTAGTTATCAGCTCAACCTTTTCCACACATGAGTCCTCCTCCTCCTGTTCTTCCTCCTTCTCCAGTCTTAGCTACTCCTCCACTTCCTTTCTCTGTGTAGGCCCACAACAGGGTGGCCAGCAAGACACTTAAGCTGCTTTTAGACTGCCGACTCTAAGATATATATCTGTGTCACGGAACCATGAACCAGACGTACAACAAGAGATAAGTGAAAATAAGAAGGCTTTATTGAAAATAAAGCTGTAAAGCAAAAGTCCAAACGGATGGTGAAACCGAGCAGAGTCTTTGCGAAGCCAGAGGTCAGGAACCAGAAGGGTAGTCAGACGAAGCCAGGATCAGGAACCAGCAGGGTAGTCAGACGAAGCCAGGATCAGGAACCAGCAGGGTAGTCAGACAAAGCCAGGATCAGGAACCAGAAGGGTAGTCAGACGAAGCCAGGATCAGGAACCAGCAGGGTAGTCAGACGAAGCCAGGATCAGGAACCAGAAGCAGCAGCAGTCTTAGAAGCATGTGAACACAAGAGGACCAAGCAAGGAACTGAAGCCACAGACCTCCTATATATATGAGCTAGGCATTAGCTCCTCCCAGGGGAAGGAGGAGCCGCAGGGTGGAAGGCTACAAGAAACCCAGAAACCAAGATGGCCGCCAGCACATGTCAAACGAAGGAGAGCAGCAAGCAGGTAAGACCATGACAGTACCTCCCCCTCAAGGGCCCCTCCTCCGCGGAGCACAAAACGGTTTCTGAGGGAAGCGTGCGTGGAAGGCTCGGAGCAAGGCAGGAGCATGGACATCTGCGGAGGGAACCCAGGAACGCTCCTCTGGACCATAACCACGCCAATGGACCAAAAACTGCAACCGACCGCGGACCAGGCGTGAGTCCAGGATATTGCTCACCTCATATTCCTCACGATTGCCCACTTGGACCGGACGAGGCCGAGGAACCGAGGAAGTGAAACGATTACACACCAGTGGCTTCAACAGGGAGACATGAAACACGTTGGAGATCCGCATGCCAGGAGGAAGCGCAAGGGCATAGGCTACCGGGTTTACCCTGCGAAGCACTCGGAAGGGACCAACAAAGCGAGGCGCCAGCTTGGGAGTGGGCACTCGAAGGTTGAGGTTGCGGGTGGACAACCATACACGGTCTCCGACCTGGTAGGAAGGAGCAGGCGCTCGTCTGCGATCAGCCTGGAGTCTCTGGCGCTGCGCAGAGACCTCAAGGGACTTCTGGATCTGTACCCAAGAAGCACGTAGGACGGAAAGGTGATCCTCCACAGCCGGAATATCCTGGGGAGAGAATACCTCCGGTAACACGGCAGGTTGGAACCCATAATTGGCCATGAAGGGAGACGTCCCAGAGGAAGAGTTCACCGCCGTGTTCCTGGCAAACTCAGCCCAAGGCAGGAGGTCAACCCAATTGTCTTGGTGATCGGAGACATAGCAACGAAGGAATTGCTCCAAGGCCTGATTGGATCGTTCTGCGGCCCCATTGGACTGAGGGTGGTAGGCCGAGGAGAAGGAGAGATGAATCCCCAACTGGGAGCAAAAGGCGCGCCAGAACCTGGACACGAACTGACTCCCCCGATCCGACACAATCTCCTTAGGCAAACCGTGCAACCGGAAGACCTCCCTGGCAAAAATCGTGGCCAACTCTTGTGCAGAGGGTAACTTCTTGAGAGGAACACAGTGGCACATTTTGGAAAACCGATCCACAATCATGAGAATGACCGTATGGCCTCGGGATGCAGGGAGGTCCACAATGAAATCCATCCCCAGGTGTGACCATGGGCGCTCCCCGGTGGCTATGGGTTGCAGAAGGCCCAACGGAAGGTGCCGAGGGGACTTACTCTGGGCACAAACGGAGCATGCCGCTACATATGCGGCGATGTCGGAACGTAGGGAAGGCCACCAGAACAGACGTGAAACAGCCCAGGACAGCTGATTCTTTCCAGGATGCCCCGCGGTCTTGGAGTTATGGTAGGTTCGCAACAACCGAGTGCGCAACTCCTCAGGCACAAAACATCTGCCGTTGGGTCTCCCAGAGGGAGCACCAGATTGAGCCGCCAAAATCTGCTCACCCAGGGGAGAGGTTAGGCTGGTGCGAATGGCGGCCAGGATCTGATTCGGAGGTATGACCGAAGTCGGAATCGACTCCTCCCTGGACAGCTCGGAGTACTGCCGTGATAAGGCATCCGCCCTGATGTTCTTGGAACCGGGTAGGTAGGAGACCACGTAATTAAAACGTGACAAGAACAGAGCCCATCTGGCCTGACGTGGTGTCAATCTCTTGGCCTCAGAAAGGTAGGTCAGATTCTTGTGGTCCGTCAGGATGAGAACCGGAACCACCGAACCCTCGAGCAAGTGCCTCCATTCTTTAAGGGCCTGCACGATGGCCAATAACTCCCTGTCACCAATCTGATAGTTGCACTCCGCGGAAGACAGTTTCCGGGAGTAAAACCCACAAGGAAGCAGAGGACCCTCAGGTGTTCTACGCTGAGACAGAAGGGCGCCTACTCCCGTCTCAGACGCGTCCACCTCGAGGACAAAGGGCAACCCAGGGTTGGGATGCGACAGAATCGGAGCTGACACAAAGGCGGACTTTAGGGCCTCAAAAGCTCGGATGGCCTCGAGCGGCCAGACCTGGGAATTACTGCCCTTCCTGGTCAGATCCGTGAGAGGCTTGGCCAGCATGGAAAAGTCCCTGATGAACTTCCGATAATAATTGGCGAAGCCCAAAAAGCGCTGCAGGGAACGAAGACCACTGAGCTGGGGCCACTGTAAGACAGCCGAAACCTTCTCAGGATCCATGGAGAACCCCTCAGCGGAAATGATGTAACCTAAGAAGGTTACCTGGGATCGGTGAAATTCGCATTTCTCAAGCTTACCGAACAGCTTGTTCTCTCGTAACCGTTGCAACACTCGTCTGACATCCAGAATGTGGGCCTCCATGGATTCAGAATATACCAAGATGTCATCCAAATAGACTACCACACACTGCTGCAACAGGTCACGGAAAACATCGTTGATGAATTCCTGAAAGACTGCGGGCGCATTGCACAACCCAAAGGGCATAACCAAGGATTCGTAATGACCGGTCCTGGTGTTAAACGCGGTCTTCCACTCATCGCCCGCCTTGATCCTTACCAGGTTATATGCCGCCCTCAGGTCGAGTTTGGTAAAGACCGTGGCCCCTTTAAGGCGATCGAACAGCTCGGAAATCAAGGGTATCGGGTAAGCGTTCTTGATCGTGATGCGATTGAGACCCCTGTAATCGATGCAAGGCCTCAACTCACCGCCCTTCTTTTTCACAAAGAAAAATCCAGCCCCTGCCGGGGACGAAGATTTGCGAATGTGTCCGCGTGAAAGCGCCTCCCTCACGTACTCCTCCATGGCCTTATTCTCCGCTACCGACAGTGGATAGACTTTGCCACGAGGAGGAACGGCACCAGATTGTAACTCTATGGCACAATCGTATGGGCGGTGCGGAGGTAGGGCAACCGCGCGCACCTTATCGAATACATCCCGGTACTCCTCGTATTCAGGAGGCAACAGAGAGTCCGAGGAAGTACACAGCAACTTGACAGACCCATGGATGCAACTAGCCCCACACTGCGGTGACCACGAGAGGATCTCGACCGATCTCCAATCGAAAGTCGGATTATGCTTCTGGAGCCAGGGGTACCCCAAGACCACCGAGTAGTGTGGAGACGAAATAACCTGGAGGCAGACCGACTCTCTGTGAACGGCACCAATGGCTATCCCCACTGGAAGGGTCTCATGAGTCACGTGTCGCGGCAGAAGGGGTCTGCCGTCTATCGCCTCAAGAGCCAGTGGGGAACCTCGAGCCTGCAGAGGAATGGAATTGGCGGCAGCGAACACACTATCAATGAACAAACCACCAGCACCAGAGTCCACCAACGCCTGGGTCGTCACCGAGCCCCCGACCCAGGAGAGGACAACAGTGATCAGTGGTTTGTCAACACGGGAAACCGGGGACGAGGAGACTCCACCCAAGATCTGCCCCCGACAGGATCTCAGGGTACGAGCGTTTCCCGGACGGTTCGGACATGCCAACCGAAAATGCCCACCAAGACCACAGTACATGCATCGGCCCTCGCGTCTCCGGAGTGCCCTCTCCCCCTCGGACAGGCGAGCAAACCCCAGCTGCATGGGTTCACCCCCAGACAAGTCATCCCCAGGAGGCGTGGGAGGAGAGGGAGGCACGGGTGGGACAGCAAACGTAGGCACCAATCTGTTAGAAGACCTCCGCAGGTTCTCCTTAAAGGAAGGTCTCTCCCTGAGTCTGGTGTCAATCAAAATCAGGAAAGAAATAAGAGACTCGAGCTCAACTGGTAGGTCCTTAGCTGCAACCTCATCCTTCAAGGCATCAGAGAGACCATGAGAGAAAGCAGCGACCAGAGCCTCATTATTCCAGCCCACCTCTGCTGCCAGGGTACGAAACTCAATGGCGTATTCAGCTACGGATCGTGAACCCTGTCTGATGGACATAAGGAGCTTCGCAGCAGAGGCAGCACGAGCCGGCACATCGAATACCTTCCGAAGAGAAGCAACAAAACCGGAAAACTCAGCAACCACCGGATTGTTGTTCTCCCATAAAGGGCTGGCCCAGGCCAAGGCCTTGTCCGAGAGCAGCGAGATCAAGAAGCCCACCTTTGATCTCTCAGTAGGAAAGGCATGTGGCAGCAACTCGAAATAAATGCCCACCTGGTTAAGGAAACCTCGGCACTGAGTTGGCTCTCCCCCAAAGCGCTGTGGAAGAGGGGCAGAACGGGTCATACCCCGAAACACCGCAGGCGCAACAACAGGTGTCGGGGTAGACTCTGGCGCAACAACCGGAGCGGCAGTAGGAGCGAGCCCAGGAGCGACAACCGACCCATCGGCAACGGGAGCGAAATGAGCCGTGCGTTCAAGCAGGGTTTGCAACGCCACAGCGAACCGACCCAACAGGTGATCCTGCTGATCAAGTCTGGCAACCAGCGTGGGTAGCGAGGATGGCCCTGTACCGTCAGAATTCATGGCTTGGTCCTAATGTCACGGAACCATGAACCAGACGTACAACAAGAGATAAGTGAAAATAAGAAGGCTTTATTGAAAATAAAGCTGTAAAGCAAAAGTCCAAACGGATGGTGAAACCGAGCAGAGTCTTTGCGAAGCCAGAGGTCAGGAACCAGAAGGGTAGTCAGACGAAGCCAGGATCAGGAACCAGCAGGGTAGTCAGACGAAGCCAGGATCAGGAACCAGCAGGGTAGTCAGACGAAGCCAGGATCAGGAACCAGAAGGGTAGTCAGACGAAGCCAGGATCAGGAACCAGCAGGGTAGTCAGACGAAGCCAGGATCAGGAACCAGAAGCAGCAGCAGTCTTAGAAGCATGTGAACACAAGAGGACCAAGCAAGGAACTGAAGCCACAGACCTCCTATATATATGAGCTAGGCATCCAGCTCCTCCCAGGGGAAGGAGGAGCCGCAGGGTGGAAGGCTACAAGAAACCCAGAAACCAAGATGGCCGCCAGCACATGTCAAACGAAGGAGAGCAGCAAGCAGGTAAGACCATGACAATCTGGGTGGATAACATTGGTAATGCCGCAGTTTTCCCTATGACAAATCTGTTGGCCTTTTTATAGGGCCTTAGTATGCAACATACAGGTCCCTCCTCCTTATGGCACTCTAAATTCTGACTGTTCTCACAGACCTGTGTTGTAGAAAATACTAATAGTTGTAATCAGCTTGCATCAAAGTTTGTGTAAGGAAAAAGGTGAGTCCCCCCTTCCCTCACCCTCAGTCAGAGACAGACACATGTGTTACCATCTTGATTGAAAATTCTGAGCAACCCCCCCTTCTCCCTGCCCAGCCTGTACTTTTATTTACTAACAAAAGGTGTAAAAGGGGCTGGCCCAAGACAAGGATACAGGAAGTGATAACATGCAGGAAGTGATGTCAAAGGACAGGGCGGGGCAATCAATGTGGCCGGGCAGACAATGCACACGCCCCATCCCTGTGTAAGGAAGAATGAGTCATGTCCATTGTCTGATCAGCCAGGTGGCCGCCCACCCCCCATCACTGTCAGCATGGACCTCATTCAATACTGCTCAAAGGTGATCAGTATCTAATAAAGATCATTCTACTGGTTCCCATAGGCTTGAAATTATCTGCGAGACATTGCTACGGCTATTGTCAGTATACGGTACTAGTAGATATGTCTCCAAGCCCATGAGACTGTTCAAAAAAATTGCAGTTTGTATTCTTCTTTACAAACTCAAACATTCACTATATAAACTGAAAAATGTTTGAACATTTTGCTTTCCTCTGAATCACTTCACTAATATTTATTGTATAACCGCTGTTTCTGAGAACTGCTTGACATCTGTGCTGCTCGGAGTCAACCAACTTCTGGCCCCTGTGAACAGGTATTCCAGCCCAGGATGATTGGACTACATCCCACAGTTCTTCTCTATTTCTTGGTTTTGCCTCAGAAACTGCATTTTTGATGTCACCCCACAAGTTTTCTATTGGATTAAGATCCGGGAATTGGGCTAACCGCTCCATAACGTCAGTCTTGTTGGTCTGGAACCGAGATGTTGCCCGTTTACTGGTGTGTTTGGGGTCGTTGTCTTGTTGGAACATCCATTTCAAGGGCATTTCCTCTTCAGCATAAGGCAGCATGACCTCTTCACGTCTTCTGATGTATTCACACTGATCCATGATCCCTGGTATGAGATAAATAGGCCCAACACCGTAGTATGAGAAACATTCCCATATCATGACGCTTGCCCACCATGCTTCACTGTCTTCGCAGTGCACTGTGGCTTGAATTCAGTGTTTGGGGGTCGTCTGACAAACTGTCTCCGGCCACTAGACCCAAAAAGAACAATCTCACTTTTATCAGTCCACAACATGTCTCTTTAGGCCGTCAATGTGCTCTTTGGCAGATTGTCACCTCTTCAGCACATGTCTTTTTTTCAACAGTGGGACTTTGCGGGGGCTTCTTGCAGATAGCTTGGCTTCACATAGGCGTCTTCTAATTGTAACAGTACTCACAGGTAACTTTAGACCTTCTTTGATCTTCCTGGAGCTGATTGTTGGCTGAGTCCCTGCCATTTTGGCTATTCTTCTTCTATCCATTCGAATGGTAGTTTTTCGCTTTCTTCCACATCTTTCAGGTTTTGGTTGCCATTTTAAAGCATTTGCGATCATTTTAGCTGAGCAGCCTATAATTTTTTGCCCTTCTTTATATTTCTTCCCCTCTCCAATCAACTTTTTAATCAAGGTATGCTGTTCTTCTGAACAATGTCTGGAACAAGCCATTTTCCTCAGAATTTCAGAGAGAAATGCACTGTAACCAGCATGTACAACATTTGCTGCCTTCCTTCCTTAAATAAGGGCAATAATTGCCACCTGTTTTTCAAAGAATGAATGACCTCACTAATTGAACTGCACACTGCTATTATTTTGAACATGCCCCTTTCAATAAGTGATTGAATTACAGAGAATCAGCAGCATGCATGTCATGACTGTTGGGTCTCTATTACTCTACTACACCTGCTAATAAATTATTTGCCATGTAGAAATATCATATCTACCAAAAACAGTGATTGATCAGGTTAGTGATGTCTGACTGCTATTATTTTGAACACAACTGTACGTATGGACAGCAAAGAAATATATCTCACATGCACATTGCACATCCATTTTCCTGCCGCACACTATATACCCCCACACACACAAACACAGTCTATAGATTAGAGTTTGAGTCCTGTTGGTCAGGACTCAGGAGAAGCTATCTTTGTCTTACCGCCAGTATTTACTGGTTCATTTAGAGTTACCCAGGGTGCACCTCAGGGACGCGAACCAGCTTTACATCCCATACCGTACCGTCACTTCACTAGACAGGTACATCTCTGCTCAGCTGACCAATATCCGATTTCTCAGACCCCACACACATACAATCGCAATACAATCCCATCTTATAACGGTAACATTAAATCTAATATTTCCCCTTCGAATAAAAAATACTTTTTGATGTTTTGTTGAGGACATTATTTACAATACTTGTATTAAAAAAAATTGGGATTAAATGTTTGCATCTTTGTCCTGCAGCGCATGTTGGAGCTGGGCTATGACCGGACAAGGGACCCTTCAGCACCCGGATCCGACGGCGGGGGCCAAGAAGTCGCTGCCAATCCAGGACTCGTTAATTTTGATAAATATCAGTCTGTCCACGGAGTCAGTGGACAGATGGGTCTGCTTGTTGATGACCACCCCACCTGCCACGCTGAATGTCCGCTCAGACAGTACGCTTAAGGGGGGGCAAGACAGTACTTCAGGCGCATACTAAGCGAGCTCACGGCAGTTGTCCAGCCTGGCAATTCAGTACTCCAAGGGGTCGTCGGTGCTCATGCTGTCGGAAGTGCAGACGGAACCCATGTAGTCTGCCACCATGCGGGCCGCTGGTGGTGACTGCTGCCGCTGCTGCTGCTGCTACTGGATCGTGTAGACTGGTAGAATGACCTCATCTCACCCATAAGATTACCTACTCGGCTGGAGCTGCTTGGGCCAGCCACCTGCTTGGTGAGATGGGCGGGGAGAACTGGAGCATGAGGCTGAGGGTTTGCCTGCTCCAGCCAGAGGATCAGACAGGCCCGCAGGTTATTCATACGGGCTGGGATGAACTTCTCCAGTTTCCCCGTGCAGCGAGCGTCTAAAAGGTTGGCCAACCAAAAATAATCCCTCTCCTTAATTTTCTTGATCCGGGGGTCCCTCCTGAGGCATCGCAGCATGTGGGCAGCCATTGGGAAGAGGACAGCCCACTGTGACTCTTCTTGGCTTCCCAGGACAATGACATCTTGGTCCACCTGCTGCTGCTCTGCTGGTCCCTGGGGGAGCCGCCCCATCCCCAGACTAATAGTGCCCCAAGCACCGGCTCTCCCTCCTGACCAGGCCCAGACTCCTAGATGTCGGCAAACTCCTCAACAAATTCTTCCTACTCCTCCTTGTCCTGGGCCAGGTCTTGGTGGAGCATTGTTGCCTTTTCTTGCTCCACCAAGGCACTCTCCCCAGCATCGAGCAGGAGATCTACAGGGTGGGCCATTTATATGGATACACCTTAATAAAATGGGAATGGTTGGTGATATTAACTTCCTGTTTGTGGCACATTAGTATATGTGAGGGGGGAAACTTTTCAAGATGGGTGGTGACCATGGCGGCCATTTTGAAGTCTGCCATTTTGAATTCAACTTTTGTTTTTTCAATAGGAAGAGGGTCATGTGACACATCAAACTTATTGGGAATTTCACAAGAAAAACAATGCTGTGCTTGATTTTAATGTAACTTTATTCTTTCATGAGTTATTTACAAGTTTCTGACCACTTATAAAATGTGTTCAATGTGCTGCCCATTGTGTTGGATTGTCAATGCAACCCTCTTCTCCCACTCTTCACACCCTGATAGAAACACCGCAGGAGAAATGCTAGCACAGGCTTCCAGTATCCGTAGTTTCAGGTGCTGCACATCTCGTATCTTCACAGCATAGACAATTGCCTTCAGATGACCACAAAGATAAAAGTCTAAGGGGGTCAGATCGGGAGACCTTGGGGGCCATTCAACTGGCCCACGATGACCAATCCACTTTCCAGGAAACTGTTCATCTAGGAATGCTCGGACCTGACACCCATAATGTGGTGGTGCACCATCTTGCTGGAGATACTCAGGGAACGTGCCAGCTTCAGTGCATAAAGAGGGAAAAACATCATCATGTAGCAATTTCGCATATCCAGTGACCCCCTTAGACTTTTATCTTTGGGGGTCATCTGAAGGCAATTGTCTATGCTGTGAAGATACGAGATGTGCAGCACCTGAAACTACGGATACTGGAAGCCTGTGCTAGCATTTCTCCTGCGGTGCTGCTATCAGTGTGTGAAGAGTGGGAGAAGAGGGTTGCATTGACAATCCAACACAATGGGCAGCACATTGAACACATTTTATAAGTGGTGAGAAACTTGTAAATAACTCATGAAAGAATAATGTTACGTTAAAACCAATCACACACATTGTTTTTCTTGTGAAATTCCCAATAAGTTTGATGTGTCACATGACCCACTTCCTATTGAAAAAACAAAAGTTGGATTCAAAATGGCCGACTTCAAAATGGCCGCCATGGTCACCACCCATCTTGAAAAGTTTCCCCCCTCACATATACTAATGTGCCACAAACAGGAAGTTAATATCACCAACCATTCCCATTTTATTAAGGTGTATCCATATAAATGGCCCACCCTGTAGTGTACTGTCCAGCAGGAACATTATTGGGAGCACGTCATTGAGGCTGACATGCTCCCTGCTGACCATCTTGGTTGCCTGCTTGAATGGGGCCAACACGAGGCAGACCTGGTGTATCTGCCCCCATTCCGCATTCGTGATGTAGGGGAGTGGGTGTGATGGCCCGGAAGTGCCTTGGTCAAGCAGGTATTCTTTCACCGCCCATCGCTGCTCCCACAGACTTTCCAGGATGTGGAGGGTGAAGTTCCACCGTGTCACACTGTCCACAATCAGCCTGTGAGGTGGCAGGCTGTTGTCCTGCTGCAGTTTGGACATAACGCGGTGGCGTTTGGGGAGCGTCGAAAGTGGCTGTAAAACCTACGTACACGTTGCACGATGTCGCTCAACCTTGGGTATGTACCACAAGGTTGAGGACATGTGCCCTGCAGGGCACATGTGTTAGACTCCCAGCATTGTGGGCGCCAAGGAGGTTGCTACCGTTGTCACAGACAACCATACCTGCCTGGAGCCTTCGGGTGTCAGCCCCTTTTGGACCTGAGCCTGGAGGGCGGCCAGGACATCAGGTCCAGTGTGTCTCAGTTTCCCTAAGCTCACAAGCTGGAGCATGGCCTGGCAGCAGACAAGCCCCACACTTGCGTAGCTATGGGGACGTTTGCTGGGGGGCTCAGCAGCGGTGGAGACAGTGGCTTGAGGGAGAGCAGAAGTTCTCCCAGGACACTCCGGGGTGGCACCACAAACTGAGATGCCGCCACATCTGATTATCCCTCCCTGGCACCTCGGAGGGACACCCAATGGGCTGTAAAACTGAGGTATCGTCCATGCCCATGTCTGCTGGTCCAGGTATCCATTGTCAGATGCACCCTGTTCCTGACAGCGTGATCCACCGACAGGGATACATTCTGCACAATGTGCTGGTGTAGGGCAGGGACGCCGGTTCTGGCAAAGAAATGGAGGCTGGGGACATGCCATCTGGGTTGGGCCTGCTCCAACATCTGCCAGAATGGATTGCAGTCCACAATATTGAAGGGCAGCAGATATTTGGCGATAACCCTTGCCAGGAGCCCATTAAGTGAATGCACGCGATTGTCCCTGGGGGGCGTAAGCTTCGTTGCGTTCAAATGCGTCAGCAACTGACGGCTGGCGCCGGACGGCAGTGGAGGCGATAGAGGAGGCAGAGGTCTGGCTGCCGGTACCAGTACCTCTAGGAGAGGGAGTGGGGGAGCTGGAACGCATTGTTGGAAGGGGGTGGGGTGGCTGCATAACAGTGGCAGGAGCTGCTGTCCCCTGTGCACTGCTGCTGCCGCTGCTGCGGCCACCCTGCATCTGTTCCCACTCCCGCCAGTGGTTGACTCTCAGGTGCTAGGTAAGGGCAGTGGCACCCAGCTGAGCAACAGACCTTCCTCTCCTCATCCAGGCATGGCAGAGCTGACAGATGGCAATTGTCACATTGTCTGCTGCCAGGGTGAAGTAAGCCCAAACGTGCGACTTATGCACCGACCTCCTGTCAGATGGGGTGGTGCTGGCTTGCGCCTGTTCGGGCTCGGTGCGTACAGGTGGAGGCGGAACCTGCTGCTGCTGCCGCCTCCTGCTGCCATTTCCAGTGGAGCCCCTGCCACTGGGTTCCCTGGTGACCTAGCGAACCATTTGCCTTCGGGTGCCTACCTTCCTCATCGATGCTGCTGACACCTGACAAGTGAGGTGAAACCCATTTTAAGTCACCCTCCTCTTCATCACCTGTAATGTCAGACCCAAGGTCGACCAGTGGTTGACTGAGGGGAACAGCAGACGTGGAGCCCCTGACCTGGCTCCGCTGTCCCCTCGCTGACGCCTGGGTCCGACTAGGGAATTTGGGCAAACTTTATTGGGTTGGGAACAATAGGGCAAAAAAGGAAAAATAAAATATACACAAAACCCTAAAACCTAAAAAAGACTTTTTTTTAAAGTTTTTGGGGGTTTTTTTTCACAGAAAAAAGACGCTGACACTAATCACTACCCACACGAAACCCTAAAACACTAACCGTAAAACACAGAAAAATACTTTTTTTGTTGTTTTGTTTGGTGGTTTTTTTTTTCACAGAGAAAGGACACAGACACTAATCACTACCCACACGAAACCCTAAAACACTAAGGGTACTTTCACACTTGCGGCAGAGGATTCCAGTAGGCAGTTCCGTCGCCGGACGTAAATCCGGAAGCAAACTGATGGTATTTGTCAGACGGATCCGGATGCGGATCCGTCTGACAAATGCATTGAAATACCGGATCCGTCTCTCCAGTGTCATCCGGGAAAATGGATCTAGTATTAATTTTTATAGCATTTTTAAAGGTCTGCGCATGCCGGATCCGGCATTTATACACTTCAATGTAAATTAATGCTGGATCCGGCATTCTGGCAAGTGATCAGTGTTTTTCGGCCGGAGAGAAAACTGCAGCATGCTGCGGTATTTTCTCCATCCAAAAAACGTAAGAGGGACTGAACTGATGCATCCTGGATGGAATGCTCTCCATTCAGAATGCATTAGGATAAGGGTACTTTCACACTTGCGTTGTTTGATTCCGGCAGGCAGTTCCGTTGCAAACTGTATGCAAACGCATGTCATTTTTACTGACTGATCAGGCATTTTTCAGACTGATCAGGATCCTGATCAGTCTGAAAAATGCCTGATCAGTGAGAAAAATGCATTGCAATACCAGATCCGTTTGTGTCATCAGGCAAAACGGATCCGGTATTTTTTTTCTTCTCATTTTTAAAGGTCTGCGTATGCGCAGACCGGAAGGACGGTTCCGGCATTCAGGTATTTTGAATGCCGGATCCGGCACTAATACATTCCTATGGAAAAAAATGCCGATCCGGCATTCAGGTAAGTCTTCCATTTTTTTTTAGCCGGAGATAAAACCGTAGCATGCTGCGGTTTTCTCTTTTGCCTGATCAGTCAAAAATGACTGAACTGAAGACATCCTGATGCATCCTGAACGGATTGCTCTCCATTCGGAATGCATGGGGATATGCCTGATCAGTTCTTTTCCGGTATAGAGCCCCTGTGACGGAACTCTATGCCGGAAAAGAAAAACGCTAATGTGAAAGTAGCCTAAAACTAATCAGTTTGAGCTCCTGTGACGGAACTCAATACCGGAAAACAAAAACGCTAGCGTGAAAGTAGCCTAACCCTACACAGAAAAAAAAAGAAAAATACTTTTTATTTTTATTTATTTTTTCTCACAGAAAAAAGACGCTGACACTAATCACTACTCACACGAAACCCTAAAACACTAATCCTAAAACACAGAAAAACACTTTTTTTTTTCATAGACAAAAGACGCTGACACTAATCAGTAACCTAAAACACTAAGGCCTCTTTCACACGGGCGAGTTTTCCGCACGGGTGCAATGCGTGAGTTGAACGCATTGCACCCGCACTGAATCCGGGCCCATTCATTTCTATAGGGCTGTGCACATGAGCGGTGATTTTCACGCATCACTTGTGCGTTGCATGAAAATCGCAGCATGCTGTATATTGTGAGTTTTTCACTCAAGGCAGACCTCATAGAAGTGAATGGGGCTGCGCGAAAATCGCAAGCATCCGCAAGCAAGTGCGGATGCGGTGCGATTTTCACGCACGGTTGCTTAGGAGACGATCGGGATGGAGACCCGATCATTATTATTTTCCCTTATAACATGGTTATAAGGGAAAATAATAGCATTCTTAATACAGAATGCAAAGTAAAATAGGGCTGGAGGGGTTAAAAAAAACGAACAAGTGAAAAGGTGAGTTAAATTATTACTATTTTTTTTTAACCCCTCCAGCCCTATTGTACTATGCATTCTGTATTAAGAATGCTATTATTTTCCCTTATAACCATGTTATAAGGGAAAATAATAAAATCTACACAAACCCGAACTTCTGTTAAGAGGTCCGGGTTTGGGTACCAAACATGCCGATTTTTCTTACGCACGTGCAAAACGCATTAAAACGCTTTGCGATCGCGAGGAAAAATCACACATTTTCCCGCAACGCATTCGCATCTTTTCCCGCACGTTACCTGCAACGCTCGGAAACCCTAAAACGATAAAACACAGAAACAACCTTATTTTTTTTCACAGACAAAAACTAAAAGCAAAAGCCTATACTATACTATATCTCTATCTAACCTAGACTACACCCTGCACTGGATCCTATTAGCTACAGTACACTGTTCACTAACTAACCTACACTATCTAACACTATCTGCATTATATATATGAGGTATCAGATGTCACAGGAATTCAGCACAGCACAAAGATCACACTCCTCTCTCTCTCAGAACTGCATAAAACAGCACAAATGGCTGCTGGGGAGGTTCTCTTATATAGTAGGGGGTAAGCAACCTTCCTATTGGTTGCTAGGGAAGTTGCTAAGCTTCTCATTGGCCCACAAGCTAGAAGCAGGGAGGGATCATGTGTACTGTGTGTGGCAATGTGAACATTGAGGTGTTGTTTGCACCAGGAGTGTGTCACCAAGGGGCCCGGCCTTGGTGGAGTAAAAGCCCTAGTCCAGGTGTCCACTAAAGTAGTTGGGGGACACCATATAGATAGTGTAGCTGGTTCAGCTATTTCAGGGCGTGCTTTTACTGGGAACAGGCAATGTGTTGGGTGGGTGCCTGTTCCCCATGGTCCAGTCCGGGACTTAGGGCATGCTCACGTCCAGGGATTCCATTTAATCTGGTTTCTGGAAGTGGGTGTGTCTCACTCTGGAGTGTTTTGTGAAGCAGAGTCCTGGTGAGGCTCTGTGTGAGTGGTCTCAGCCGGGTGGGCTGAGGGGCCTCGAGACTAGGCGATAGCCTAAACTTTGAGGGACGCGGTGACGCCTGTGAAACAAGGATCACGAGGCCAGAGTCGGTATACCAAAAGGTATTGAAGTGTCACAGCCTGGAGGTTGCTGGACTGAATGGCTGAGGAAAGCCGCATTTGTGTTCCATGTGTGAACAGGGCTCTCTAGGTGAGTCAGGGATACGCTTATGTGTTTAGTTAGAGCCTAGCCGGGCAAGGGCTTGTTATTTTGTGTGGATGTCACACGTGATAAGTTGAAGCTGCGACTTCATAACCTGTTTTGCTGAAACGTCCGGAATAAAACACGAGTTTGGACATTCTACCCTTGTCTGGTGAAGTAATTTGTAATGGCGACCCCCTAAAAGTAAACGATCCCTTACATGTGAAAAAAGAAAAAATTAAAATTCGAATTTACAAATATATAGTGCTATATTCTAAATATTCACGAATTCTCAAAGTGCCGATATTCGCAATTAAAATTTGCGATTCGAATATTCACGCTCAACACTACTTCTGGGACCTCTTCAGGATGACAAGAATGGCGCCCTTCTGTGAACCATGCCCAGCGTCAGCTCCATTCACTGCTATGGGACTTCCAAAAATAGCTGAGCCAGCTCGTGCATGCTTGTCTTGCTCTACTTGCACTTAGGGACCTATTCTTGAGATGACTGTGGGTCCCAGAAGTGGGACCTGCACCCATTGGACACTTGTGGCATATCCTATCAGTATGTCGAGATGGGAATAACCCCTTTAAGCTTTATCCAGTCCTAAAAATATGTATAATGGTGGAACACTGGAATCAGTTTCTGGTATAAGGCTGATCTATAGTCATGTAAAAAGCAGAGGAGCCGGTCTAGAAGCCATTCATCATGTTAGTACCCGAGACATCACAGCTTCTCTCAAAATACCGAGTAAAGGAGCTTGTGCTGCACAATGCCAGTGTCTGCCTGGCAGACATATGTTTCACTTCCTTCTCCCATTCCTGTGATTACATGAATAATTATTCCTTGGCCCTAAACGCTTTCTGATTAATTATATTTAATCAGTTCTGATTATGTTTATACTCACTGCCTTGAACTATATGCAGGGAACAGTATTGTATTTATAGCAGTGTGCGGAGGAGAGCTGAGAACTTCACATATACTGGAAAAGCTTATCATAAGCCACATACTATATTCTCATTTCAAGAGATGGTTTTGCTAGAACCATCACCCATAGGGTTATCACAGGATGTCCCCAGTGATTAACTGCAATTGGTGGTGGGAAGGGGAGAACGGTAGCAAGTGAACTGTTGTCCTGCAGCACCTCCGCAGGAGAAAGGAAGAATGACACACTTCTCATTAAAATCAATAAGCTTTTCATATAATGACCAGACATGTCGGGTCCTCCAGAGTAGGGGGCCGCTCTTGGCAGTCACTTTTTCCCCTCTGGATTAATCTAAAATTGATTAATAGGATATTTGACATTTTAAATACATTGTGTTGTGATTTTTTAAAATTATACTAAGTAAAAATTTGCATTGTATAAAATGTATCCATTTACAACTCTGCTGCTCATTTTGGAGATAGTCAACAAGATTGTCTACTTTCCTCTCTCTAGCAGATGTCTAGAATTATTCCCTGCCTTCTATTAAAACTAAAATGACTGTCCTTAGCAGGGGTGTTGCTAGGGTCGGAAAACATCCGGGGCACAGGCCCACTGTACCACGCCCCCGTGAAGCCACGTCCCACCCCATGAAGCCACGCCCCGAGGGGGCCTTCACAGTAGTTATTAACCCCTTTCAGCAGTCCCCCCTTCAGTGAATGGGGGAATGCTGAAAGGGGTTAATAACTGCTGTGAAGGGCCTAGCCGTCTGGGCAACCCCACTCCCCTTGTACTTGTCTGCTGCGCTGGCATGAGTTCAGTCACTTCGGTGGCATCTGTGCTCAATCCCGTCCTGCGGCGCGTGATCCTGTGAGAGCCGTGACCTCCCTCGGCAGGTCTCATGGGATTATGCGCCGCAGGATGGGATTGAGCACTGATGCCACCGAAGTGACTGAACTCATGCCGATGCAGCAGGAAAGTAGCGGAACAAGTACACAAGTACAAGGGAGGTGGGGGATGATCTGTGGGGTTGCCCAGGTCCAATCAATATAAAAGGTCCCTGGAATAGCCCAAAAAATGCTACCAGCAATCCAGCATAACATTCGGGGCACTGGATAAAACATCCGGGCCTCAAGCCCCAAATGTTTTGACCTAACGACGCCCCTGGTCCTTAGGATGGCCCATTCTGATGAATCAGGTTACATCATGTGGAGGGTTGGGTGTGTGTGCATAACTTACCTGGGGAAGAGGTGGCACCAGAATAGGAAAAAGACAAGTCATCTGAAGCAGTGTGATACTCCATCCATGTTGTCCAGTTCCAGGGCTGATGTTGTCAAAGCGCCCACACCAGTACCTTGCCTGCAAAGCAAAACAGGTACAGATGTAGTAGAGTTAACACACATGCTTTATGAGACGTGTTATCTAAACTAAATGCATTAAGCAAACACCTTTTCAATGGCTTTTGTTTCAAGATAACGCGATGAGTTATGAAATTTGAGTTAAGAGTATGTGTGTTAACCCTGCTACATCTGTAGGTACTAGTGCAGTATGTTTAGATGTGATGATGTGTGTGGTCAGTATATAACATGTGAGTGACAAGTTTGTAGTTTTATCTAAATGTATGAGTGAGTGATGTGTGTGACATGTATGTAAATGTATTAGTGATGTGCGAGGCATGTGTGCAAATTGATAAGTGACATGTGTCGCGAGTGTATAAACTGTAAGTGACAAGTTTACAGTAGTTTATAAATGCATGAGTGATGGGGCAGAGCCTGGCAGCGGAGCTGTGCCCATAAGCCTTTGCGAGCTCTGCTCTGGACTGAGTGGAAATGGGCTACATACGCTAAATCCACGCCACCAATATGGGCAAGATAACTAAAGACAAGTCGAGGAACACCCCGGGTATGCAGAAACCAGTCCCGGGGGCTGGACATATGGATAAATTTATGAGGAAAACCGGGTTTTTCGCTGGAGATACAGATCCGCAAGATGGTGCAGGAGGAAGAAGCTCCTCCCTCCATGGAGTTCTATGATTCAGAAAGGGAAAGCAAGAGCAACTAGAGGTGTCCCGAACTATTCGCCGGCGAACAAAAGGAAACATCCCCTGGGATGCAGCAGAAAGGGCACAACCCTGAGAAAGCACACAGCTCCTGAGCTGCTGACCTGAAAATCTAGCAAAGCAATTGGAGAAGAGATTTCTTGAAATTCATTGTGTACCATTCTGAAAATGTTCAAAAAAAAGAAAATGATTTAAGTCCAAACAAAAAATGAACCAATTGCAGTCTAAAAATTGGTCTCCTAGGATTTTAATAAAACATTTTTTTGCGAGCGAGAGAGCACTTAGTATGCTACTCTGGGTTTCTGGGGAAAATGTGTGTGTTGTCAGGTGGGCACTCCTTCTCATTATGAAGAGTGCCGAGTATGATGAGGAGTATTGTAGCCCAGGCAACGCTACTCTAGGTTTTTGGGTATAATATATGCAAATTAGCATATCTTACTTCTGCTGGAATCAGACAGGCTTATCTTTCTTATCCTTTTGGAAGGAAAGCTGATTTGAATATCTTTCCCATAAGCCCAAAGATATGCAAATTAACTTTCCTTCCAAAAGGAAAAGAAAGCTAAGGCTAGTTTGACACTAGCACTATACATCCGGTAGGCTGTCCCGGCAGCCTTCATCGGGGACCACTTGAGATCTGGCAGCAACCTGGCAAATATACTGAGAACCGGCCAGAAGAACACTCTGCCAGTCCCCATGTTAGTTAATGGGGCCGGACAGAGATTTTGGGTACTTTAGACTTCCCGTAATGCTGGAATGCAAAGACATCTGTCAGGCTGTATCCTGCTGAAACAGCCTGCCAGATGTATAACACTACTGTGAAATTAGCTTAAGCCTCTCTGATGCCAACAGAAGTGAGAAATACTAATTTGCATATAGTTTTCCCAGGAATCCAAAGCAGCATCGCCTGGCCTACAATAATCCTCATGCATGCTAGGTGCTCTCTACAATAAGAAAGTGTATCTTCCATACCCTCCCAGAAACTCAGAGCAACCTTATCTGGCCTGCAATACTCCATATGCATACTAGGTGCCCTCCATAATGAGAAACAGTATCCTGGAAAATTAGCTAATAGACATTATTCCCAGCAGCATCCTGAAGCACACCGCCATGCTTTATGGACTATTCCATGGGAAGCAATCAGTAAAGGCTATCCAGGAGGCCTGGCGCCTTATGATCTGTTTTACGGATGCTGTGTAGCTTGCCGGGAAATGGTTAGTGATGAACTGGGAGAAGATGTCCGTCCAGGACTGCCCCAGGCTGGCTCTCAGCCTACTCATAGACTACCCCGTCCGGACATTGATGAAGAAGAGGATTAAAACCCCTCTCCTTCCCTCCTCTTCCCCCAGTGTGTCTGTCTTTCAATAAAGCTTTGGGCCTGTGACTCCCCTCCCATTCCCCACTTCCCCGCCGCCTTCTCCTACCACTTGTCCGATGCCTATTGATTGATGTGTGATGTTAAAATGTTAGTGTGGTGCTGTGTGTGATCTACAGCACAGGATCTGTGCCTGCGCTGTGCTCTACGCCCATGCACAAATTATTTTCCGTGTAAGTATTTATTGTACTATGTGTCGCAGTATAATGTATGTTTTGTATTGACGACTGATTGCTAATAAAAGCTATTTTCATTTTTTTTTTAAAGAGAGAAACAGTACCCACCAGACATAGTGCATATATTTTTCCCAGAATCCCAGAGCATCCTAGGCTCTCTATTTCATTTGGGTTTGTTAGAATCAGTTATTTTTTTGGGGGGAAATACGGGAAGAATTCTGAATATGTAGAATTGATTTTCTCATCTCTAAATTGGAGCAATGAATGGTGAAATCTCTGGATGCATATGAGGTACAGGCCTGGTTCTAGTTTTGTTACAGATTGTCATGTACTATATGATTTTTATTTTTTACATCAATTATGGCATAAACCCTTTAAAGGATCTTGGTGCCAGATCCTCCAGGACACCCCTTCAGAGGTCCTATGGTCTCCAGTCCTAGATGGCCAGAACTGTTTGGGTGGCAAGAGTTGTTAAGGCTGATTGGGGTATATGAACATCAATAAATACCGTATTAACCATTGGACAAAGCAGATCAGGTGATGGAAAGAAGGAGTGTATGTCAGTAGGAAAATCCTGTTCTCGCGCCTCTTAGTGCCAGTCAATCTCTAAAGCAAAACACATTTATCATCTCTTCTGTCTACTTATATACATTGTCAATCAAAGTAGCACATCCTATAATCAGCCTGTAATTACCATCCCCAGAAGATTCACTGTGAGGAACAAAACAAGGCATTCTGTGTTCACAAAACATGTCTGTCTGCCACCCATTGCCTGAGAAGTCTGCCACCGAAATCTGCTGCTTTTTCTGGAGTGATTTCAGTCCTATTACCATCTGACATGTGGTACGTACATTGTTGCCTAGTTACATTTAAACCTTACACTAGAAGTGACACCTCTGACAACTATCAATGTATTTAATTAGCAGGAGCCCCCACTGCTCGGAAGGTAAGTAAACTCCATTATTGATGCTTTAATACCAAAATCCTAAATGTTAAATCTATAGTTCAGTTATCCTGATACAAATGTTCAAAATACAAAATAACAAGTCCATTGACGTTCCTTCCATTGTCTCATGGAAGAGGTCCCTCCTGTGGCAGAGCTCATTAGCAAGTGATGCAATGGAGAAGTACATTGTGATTCAGCAACATGGTGTTACACATGTGACAGATTGTGATTAATGGAAAATGCTGTAGATGTTTCCATCAGTAGCTTTCAATAATTTTTATGAAAGTGGTTGGCCCACCTAGGACATTTATGGTATATCTGTAGGATGTGCCATAAATGTCAGATAGGTATGGCTCCCACCCTGTTCTTATCTCTAGAGTGAATGGAGAGTACACCATGGATGAGCAGTATCCTCTCCATTCACTGCTGTGGTACTTTTGAAAACAGCCAACAAGTGCACTCAGCTATGTTTTGAGGTCCCATAGGAGGGAGCGTAGAGCACAAGTGCAGCAAGGTGGCCACGCTTACTCTCTATTCACTCCTGGCCCCGTTCTAAAGATAACAGTGGAAGTGGGATTCACACCTGTCATATAGGGCACATCCTATTAATATCCTATAAATGTCTCAAATGGGAATACTCCTGTAAAGATTCCAATTTCAATACATTATTGATACACGCTGGCAAAACCCGGACAGGCTGCAATTCACATCACAACCTCTGGGTGGCCACCTATAGGCACATGTAGCATAAACAACTCCTGAAAAAGTATCATAAAATCATGTTTTTTTTTAGTTTTTTTCTCAAAGCTAGCCTTTAGTGTTGAGCGAGCATGCTCGGCTGAACTGTGTCAGAAAAACCTCATAGTAGTTTCTGATTTAGTGAGTATTCCTATTCAGCAGAAGACTTATTTTATATTTCTGTGCAGGTTAACATGTAGCTATATAGTGTAGTGGTTTATATCCTTGCCTATAATGTACAAGCTTGGGAGTTCAAATCCTGGCAGAAACATTTCAGAATTTTTTTTCTATATAAGTTTTTAGCCATAATATATTTACATATATTATTATATATTTAGAATATAATATATTATGATATATGCAAATATATTATAGCTAAAAACATCAGTAGTAGTTTCCCACATATTATGCATTCATATATATCAGAAGTGTGATTTTATCTCTCTCTCTCTCTCTACATATACAGTATATATATATATATATATATATATTTAATATATTTTTAGTTTTTTGTTTTAGTAATCACACATTTATTTTGTGCCATACATTTTTTATAATTGCAAAAAATATATAAATTTAATCTCTATTTCTGAAATGTTTCTGCCGGGTTTCAAACTCCAAAGCTTGTACATTAGAGGCAAGGACATTAACTACTACACTATATAGCTACATGTTAACCTGCACAGAAATATAAAATAAGACTTCTGCTGAATAGGAATAGTCACTACATCAGAAACTACTATGAGGTTTTTCTGACACAGTATAGAATTCAGCTTTATAGCTGAGTGGATAAGGTCCTTGCATCTTATGTACAACTTGTGAGTTCAAATTCCGGCAGAAAATTTTCAGAAATTAGATTTAAATACACTGGGGTGTCCCAAGCACTGACGCTATATATGGAGTCAGAGCAGGGACTTCTAAGCCAAACTACACTCCCCTCTTCAGAGCAGGGGGTGCCTGGGATTCTCCCATTGACTTCCATTGTGCTCAGGTGCTCGGTAGAACACCCGAGCATCGCAAAGTGTCCTACCTGAGCACTTTGGTGCTTGCTTAACACTACTAGCCTTTGATTTCAGAGTATGTCAAGCTAAAGGTAAGGTTGGACATATCTCTACATCTCAAAAGATATTAGATATGACTACAAAGTAAATAGTCCAGTCATAGAAACTACTCTGAAGATTGGATAGAAGCTTTTTTTTGTTTGTTTGTTTTAAAATATTTTATTTTCATTATCAGAAAATAGACAAAGTAAACATAACACCAACAGTGGTGTAAATCGGTACCAGATACATAATCATAAGAGGACATCCATTTGTATTAAGGATGGTAATGAATAGCAGCCTATTTCAAGTATATGATAAACAAGCATACAAATTGTACATTCAAGGTCCCAAAGGAGACAGGCATTATCTTATTAGGCAACACATTTCCTAGATTGAAATGAGACAACGAATAGAAGAGATCACAGTCAAGAGTCCCTCTGGCCGAGCCCATCCATCTCATATAAGAGTATGTGGGATGTTAGATGACGGTTAGAGTCCCTTTCCTTGCTTTCATCTGAGTTAAATGGTGACAATAAAAGACTTCACTCTGTTTAGCAGTGGAACACTAAGGGCAGGGCCATGGAGTACCAGTAGGATGTAACTGAGAATTATTAGGTTTTGAGAAACCTGTATTTTGTCCAAAGGGCCCAACGTTTAATAAAAGTCGGATGGGTTCGAGATTCCCAAGAGGCGAGTTCCTCAAAACGGTAAATCTGATCTACCTTGAGCCTCCACTGCTCCACCGAGGGAAGATGAGTCTGTAGCCAATATTTAGGTATCAGAAGGCAAGCCGCTATCAGAAGTTGTTTGAAGAGAAAAGAGGGAGTGGGGGTTGTACCCTCATCAAAGTAGGAGAGCAGGCTCCATAAGGGGATATCTTAACAGATGAATAGCAGATTTGATTACAAATCTGGATGATATCAGACCACCACTTACTAATAGGAGGGCATTGCCACCAGATATGGAGGAAGGTGCCTTTCTCCTCTAAGCATCTCCAGCATTTGGTTGAGGAAGATCCAGAGAAGTGTGAGGACTTAATTGGGGTAATGTACCATTGTGACAGGTACATGAACTCGTACGCAACGTGATGATTTATGTGGTATTTCAAATAATGTGGGCAAAATTTAGAGGGGCAGATCTATCCCAGTATCTTTTTCCCAGGTGCGAATGAACGCAGGCTTAACGATTAGGGGAGGGGAGCGTAATTTTTTATAAATCTGTGAGATAAGTTTTTTTGGAGGGTTGGGGTTTACTATTAAGGCTTCATACCATGTGAGGGGATATAGGAACTCTCCCTTCATGTTGTTTCTGGAAACAAAGGTTTTGATAAGTGATAAAAGGGTGAAGTCGCAGGGTCGTGGGTTAAGCAAGGTTTTGAGGGTATCTAAGGATGTTAGAGATCCTTGGGATTCAAGAAGATGGTAAATTGGCAAGGAAGAGAATCTAACTGATTTAGAGGAGGAGTGGCGTGGACCAATGGAGGATGAGCCTAAGATATCACTGATTGTGATTAGGGGAGATGGAAAAGGTACTGAGCAATGGGAGGAGCTCAACCATTTCCAAGCTTCCAGAGTAGCTTTTATAACTGGGAAGGCTGATAAATTGATTTGGGGCGGATTACAGTCAATAACCCAGACATACAGGGAGTGCAGAATTATTAGGCAAGTTGTATTTTTGAGGATTAATTTTATTATTGAACAACAACCATGTTCTCAATGAACCCAAAAAACTCATTAATATCAAAGCTGAATATTTTTGGAAGTAGTTTTTAGTTTGTTTTTAGTTTTAGCTATTTTAGGGGGATATCTGTGTGTGCAGGTGACTATTACTGTGCATAATTATTAGGCAACTTAACAAAAAACAAATATATACCCATTTCAATTATTTATTTTTACCAGTGAAACCAATATAACATCTCAACATTCACAAATATACATTTCTGACATTCAAAAACAAAACAAAAACAAATCAGTGACCAATATAGCCACCTTTCTTTGCAAGGACACTCAAAAGCCTGCCATCCATGGATTCTGTCAGTGTTTTGATCTGTTCACCATCAACATTGCGTGCAGCAGCAACCACAGCCTCCCAGACACTGTTCAGAGAGGTGTACTGTTTTCCCTCCTTGTAAATCTCACATTTGATGATGGACCACAGGTTCTCAATGGGGTTCAGATCAGGTGAACAAGGAGGCCATGTCATTAGATTTTCTTCTTTTATACCCTTTCTTGCCAGCCACGCTGTGGAGTACTTGGACGCGTGTGATGGAGCATTGTCCTGCATGAAAATCATGTTTTTCTTGAAGGATGCAGACTTCTTCCTGTACCACTGCTTGAAGAAGGTGTCTTCCAGAAACTGGCAGTAGGACTGGGAGTTGAGCTTGACTCCATCCTCAACCCGAAAAGGCCCCACAAGCTCATCTTTGATGATACCAGCCCAAACCAGTACTCCACCTCCACCTTGCTGGCGTCTGAGTCGGACTGGAGCTCTCTGCCCTTTACCAATCCAGCCACTGGCCCATCCATCTGGCCCATCAAGACTCACTCTCATTTCATCAGTCTATAAAACCTTAGAAAAATCAGTCTTGAGATATTTCTTGGCCCAGTCTTGACGTTTCAGCTTGTGTGTCTTGTTCAGTGGTGGTCGTCTTTCAGCCTTTCTTACCTTGGCCATGTCTCTGAGTATTGCACACCTTGTGCTTTTGGGCACTCCAGTGATGTTGCAGCTCTGAAATATGGCCAAACTGGTGGCAAGTGGCATCTTGGCAGCTGCACGCTTGACTTTTCTCAGTTCATGGGCAGTTATTTTGCGCCTTGGTTTTTCCACACGCTTCTTGCGACCCTGTTGACTATTTTGAATGAAACGCTTGATTGTTCGATGATCACGCTTCAGAAGCTTTGCAATTTTAAGAGTGCTGCATCCCTCTGCAAGATATCTCACTATTTTTGACTTTTCTGAGCCTGTCAAGTCCTTCTTTTGACCCATTTTGCCAAAGGAAAGGAAGTTGCCTAATAATTATGCACACCTGATATAGGGTGTTGATGTCATTAGACCACACCCCTTCTCATTACAGAGATGCACATCACCTAATATGCTTAATTGGTAGTAGGCTTTCGAGCCTATACAGCTTGGAGTAAGACAACATGCATAAAGAGGATGATGTGGTCAAAATACTCATTTGCCTAATAATTCTGCACGCAGTGTAGAGCCTGAGTAGGAATCCCTATGATACATTGTTGCAACGCCAAGATTTGGTCCTCGTATTTCTAAGCCAATCAACAATTCTGGACAGAAGAATGGCTTTCCCATAGAGTTCTGGATCTGGGAGCCCAATACCACCTACCATACGGGATCGAGACAGTAGGAAAGTCTAGCTTTCCTCCCGTTCCATATGAAGGCTCTGAATCTCTGTTTAAGAGAGGTGTAAAAGGACTTAGCTATGGGAATTGGAAAGACTTGTTGCAGGTACGTGAGACGGGGGATAATAAGAGAAGTGAGAAGGTTTTTTCTACCGAACCAGGAGAGGGTCGGGGCAGAATTGGTGATTTTATCTATTGTTTTGAATATTGAGGCTTTTAGGGGGATATAGTTAAGTGCGAAGAGGTCTGAAATATTGGGGCTAAGTTTACTTCCTAAATATGTAATGGTCGGGGAAGACCAGTTAAATGGGGAATTTTCCATTAGAGAAAGTTTAAGTCGGGGGGATATTCCAGTACTAATTATGATGGCTTTACTCTCATTAATCTTAAAGTTGGAAAGTGCACTATAATTCTTTAAGTGTTCCTGAATTTTAGGGAGAGAAATTTTGGGGTTAGTTGTCATTATCATAACATCATCGGCAAAAGCCGATATTTTATGACTATGACCACCTAGATTCAGGCCTCTGATATCAGAATCTGCCCGGAGCGTGGAAAGGAGGGGTTCCATTGCCAGTATGAATAGGAGGGGGGACAGGGGGCATCCCTGACGGGTTCCATTGTGGATTTAGAAAGGAGAGGATAGGTCCCCATTTACCATGACGCGAGCTGTGGCATGATTGTACATAGCAAAAACAGCTTTAACATATGGACCAGGCAGGCCAAAACCCTCTAGAACATGAGCTAAATAGTTCCCGTTGATGCGGTCGAACGCTTTCTCAGCGTCAGTACTGAGGAGTACAAGAGGAGAGGAGGTATGTTTAGCATGACAGAGCACATTAATGACCCTAGTCGTGTTATCTCTACCCTCTCTATTACGAACAAAACCCACCTGGTCCATATGTACCAAAAGAGGAAGGAGATTTGCTAGGCGGTTTGCAAGTAATTTAGCTAAAAGTTTGAGGACAATGTTTAGAAGCGAGATGGGCCTGTAATTTGAGCACAATTTATGGTCCTTCCCCTCTTTGGGTATTAAAGCTATATGAGCAATCGTCATGTCACTAGAGAGGGGGATACCTTGGAGGGATTGGTTGCAAACGTTAAAAAGATGGGGTAATAGTTGCTTTCTAAAAGTTTTGTAATAGGAAGCAGGAAGTCCGTCAGGGCCAGGGCTTTTCCCCAGGGGCATCTGGGATAAGGCTGTAGAAAGCTCGTCCATGGTAAATGGGGCGTCTAGCGATTGTTTTTGGCCTTCAGTAGGGGCTCTAGGGCTTTGCTTAGCGTATTCTTCAGGTAGTTCCTGGTGATCGGAAGGGCCCCCCTACCTTGCGGCTCCTCAGTATCACTTTCGTCCTCCGATCTGTCCTGTGTGCTGGCTTTGTGTGGCTGAGTCGGCGCTATCTTGGATTCGCGGGCAGTGAACGAGGAGGCCGCTTTTTTGATAAACTTATCCATATCTCCTCCTGCAATGTGATTCTTGTTGGTATAGATTGGTGGTTGGCTCACACTCAGGTGATTGTGGGCAGGTGCTACAAACTCACAACTTGGGTGCCCGAACCCAAAAAGTTAGTAAACAATAGAAAAAGAGAGGAGTGAGCACTCACACTATCTGGACCATAGGGAATAAATGATATTTAATAAATGGTAATTTACATCAATACTCAAATCCAATAAAATTCCATAAAATAGTAAATGGTACCAACATAAAATCACACTGACGAATGGTGGTTGTGTAAATCTTGCGTAATTGGTGTTCAAGGCTAACACTTTACACCACGTAGAGTTGTATGGTAGCAAAAGTCAGTGATACCGCAGGCCGCGATCGGCAGCTCTAATGTCCCGGTGAAAGATTCGTATGACTCCGGATTATTAAAGTGTCCACGTGCATAGAGATGTCTCTCAATATAGCAGTCTCTCCACAATTGATCCGGTATAACCGCACAGGGCTATAGTTAGTACGTGCACAGTTCAGGTTCCTACCTTATCCCAAGTTACACCAGACTGTTCCACGCTGGGCCGTCCTGCCACGAGCAGCGAGTGATGCCGGCCGCTTCGGCGTCTCACGTCACAGATCTCGGGTCGCTGACGTCACAATATCGCGGGAACAGAAAATTCGGCTGGTATGGATGGTAGATCGTTATTGGAACCTGTAGTTGACTCCTGTGTCCTGGAGATGTATTAGTAAGATTCCTTATCGTATGGCCATGCAATGTATTTCATCAGAATCCAGTGGGTTAGGTGGGCGCTTCTTCCAATCACCATTTACTATTTTATGGAATTTTATTGGATTTGAGTGTTGATGTAAATTACCATTTATTAAATATCATTTATTCCCTATGGTCCAGATAGTGTGAGTGCTCACTCCTCTCTTTTTCTATTGTTCACTAACTTTTTGGGTACGGGCACCCAAGTTGTGAGTTTGTAGCACCTGCCCACAATCACCTGAGTGTGAGCCAACCACCAATCTATTCTATTTTTGTGTTACGGCCCGTAATTTGTGGTTGGGCTCCCTTGGGTGTATTATGGACATCTGGCACCATATGGAGAGTAAACGGCTGAAAGCTGAGAGCTATAAATTTAATGACTCCAATCACAATGGAGTTCCAGATAATAATACGATGACAGAGAGCTTCAGAAACCTGGAGAACCTGTTACAAAAACAGCTGAGGCAGCATTGGGAGATTCGTTCCCTACAGTATTTTGTGGAAGAAACTAAGATCCCAAAAGGTTTACTGATTAATAAGAGTCCCGCGTAGGACCTCGTTAATGATGAATTCACTAGAGAGTGGAATAATTTACTTACCAGTCAGTCGATTGCTCTGATGAATTGTATCATTAAGAGGAGAACAGAGATTCTGGGTGATTTAAATATAAAGATTGGGAACTTAAGGGAACATATAGAAAAATTCCCTAAAAACACAGAATTTAATATGTGGCAAGATAGACTGTGTAAAAGTTTGGACAAGTTGGAGGTTGATATAATTAATAAAAAAAGCAATAAATATATAGAAGTCTATACCGAGAAACGACAGGATAGACTGATAGAGACTCAGGGAGAAGGGAACAATTCCCATCAGGAATTGTTGGAATTGGGGAGAGAGGAAATGACGAATACCTATAATGTACCAGTTAGCAACAGGTATGAGGAATTGGCAGGACAGCATTTTTTAGATCTTACCCCAGCACATCACAGGACACGCACGAGGTACAGGGAACAGACACCACCACAGCACAGATCACCGTACAATTTGAGGCACAAAAACACCAGATATCAACACCCGCCAGGCAAGAATTCACATTCCAATTACCAAACACGGAATCAGTATGCACACCATCACTACAATCACATCAATCACCAACAGCACTACCATTCAGAAAAAGAAAAACAAGGAGAAGTAGGAGAAAGGGAGCCAAGACACCGGAGACACTCACAAACCCAGAGATGGGATCGGTAATTAATTTAAGCACTAAAATTCTCACCTTATCACAGATTAATTTATTAAATAAGGGGTTAAAGTTTGCCCCGTCCAATACTATAGATAAATTCTCGACTTATTTAGGCGTCCAAAAGTTTATTAGGAATCTCTGCCTCAAAAAATATTTTTTTAAAAATCCCCAAATGAGAAGTTTCCCTGATAATAAATCTTCAGAGGCATTTAATCATACCTCTTTAAAAAAGTAATCTAAAATGTTCCCACGTAATGAAATCAGTAGGGAAATTGCAACATTTCAAAAATGTGTTGAAGATGATCTAAGGAAAATTAAAATTAGACCCCCTAACAATAATAACTTAACTAAAAGGGAAATCCAGGCCATCAAATTACTCCAGAAGGATAACAATGTGACCATTCGTCCGGCTGATAAAGGCGGAGCGACAGTAATTCTGGATACTGATCAATATAATACAGAGTGTCTTAGACTGTTGGAGGATCAGAGGACATATGTCAAATTGAAGGACAATCCAATACAAAGATTTAGTCAGGGTCTGGAGGACCTCTGTGACACAGGTTTGGAACAGGGTGTCCTTCTTAAACAGGAGTCTGAATTTATCTTGGGCACAGAAGGAAGGTTACCCACCTTCTATTGTCTGCCCAAGGTACACAAAAGCTTAACAAATCCCCCGGGACGCCCTATAGTGTCCGGGATAGGATCTATTACCTCCAATCTGTCCAAGTATATAGACACTCAGCTCCAACCATTAGTGAAGAATATAAAATCCTACCTGAGGGATACAACCCAGGTTATACAAATTTTGGAAGGATTGACTATTGAGCCAGGTTGGATCATGGGGACTCTGGACATCCAATCCCTGTATACGGTCATAGACCACCAGCAGGGGTTGGAGGCAATTGAGCAACAACTGATCAAAAATGGTACATTTAAGGACCCCCAAATTCAACTTATATTGGAAGGGATCCAATATATCTTGGAGCATAATTATTTTTACTTTGAAGGGGAATATTTTTTGCAGAAATGTGGCACCGCCATGGGGACCAGGTTCGCCCCAAGTTATGCTAATTTATTTTTGGCAGAATGGGAACACACCACCATTGGGCCCAGACTTGTGGGGGATCTGGTCATATGGCGGCGCTACATTGACGATATAATTTTTATCTGGAGGAAGGGAGAGATTGAACTGTCCGAATTTTTGGAAACAATCAATAAGAATGAGCGAAATTTAGTGTTTACACCTAATATTAAGGAGGAAACTGAGTTTCTAGATCTGCTAATTAAGAAAGTGGATGATCGCTATCTCTGTAGTACATATCAGAAACCGACGGCAAAGAATGGCTTCATCCTTTTTAGCAGTTGCCACCTACCACGGTGGTTATTAAATGTCCCCCTAGGCCAATTTCGGAGGCTAAAAAGAAACTGCACTGAAGAAGCTAGGTTTGAAGAAGAAGCTGACAAAATGAGACTTCAATTTTTAGAGAAGAAGTATCCAACTTCTATCTTGGATGAATCTCTAAATAAAGTGAGAGCATTGGAAAGAAAGTTATTTTTTGAAACAAAAGGGTCAATTGAGACATCTGAGGATCCCAAGATGGATATTAAAATGATTCTACCGTTCAGTAGTAATTATAAAAAGATTAAGAGTATCATAACAAAGCACTGGTATCACATATTGAGTGATAGGATGATTGGCTCACAGTTACCCAATACACCAAAAAAACACACGTCACAGATCTCGGGTCGCTGACGTCACAATATCGCGGGAACAGAAAATTCGGCTGGTATGGATGGTAGATCGTTATTGGAACCTGTAGTTGACTCCTGTGTCCTGGAGATGTATTAGTAAGATTCCTTATCGTATGGCCATGCAATGTATTTCATCAGAATCCAGTGGGTTAGGTGGGCGCTTCTTCCAATCACCATTTACTATTTTATGGAATTTTATTGGATTTGAGTGTTGATGTAAATTACCATTTATTAAATATCATTTATTCCCTATGGTCCAGATAGTGTGAGTGCTCACTCCTCTCTTTTTCTATTGTTCACTAACTTTTTGGGTTCAGGCACCCAAGTTGTGAGTTTGTAGCACCTGCCCACAATCACCTGAGTGTGAGCCAACCACCAATCTATTCTATTTTTGTGTTACGGCCCGTAATTTGTGGTTGGGCTCCCTTGGGTGTATTATGGACATCTGGCACCATATGGAGAGTAAACGGCTGAAAGCTGAGAGCTATAAATTTAATGACTCCAATCACAATGGAGTTCCAGATAATAATACGATGACAGAGATCTTCAGAAACCTGGAGAACCTGTTACAAAAACAGCTGAGGCAGCATTGGGAGATTCGTTCCCTACAGTATTTTGTGGAAGAAACTAAGATCCCAAAAGGTTTACTGATTAATAAGAGTCCCGCGCAGGACCTCGTTAATGATGAATTCACTAGAGAGTGGAATAATTTACTTACCAGTCAGTCGATTGCTCTGATGAATTGTATCATTAAGAGGAGAACAGAGATTCTGGGTGATTTAAATATAAAGATTGGGAACTTAAGGGAACATATAGAAAAATTCCCTAAAAACACAGAATTTAATATGTGGCAAGATAGACTGTGTAAAAGTTTGGACAAGTTGGAGGTTGATATAATTAATAAAAAAAGCAATAAATATATAGAAGTCTATACCGAGAAACGACAGGATAGACTGATAGAGACTCAGGGAGAAGGGAACAATTCCCATCAGGAATTGTTGGAATTGGGGAGAGAGGAAATGACGAATACCTATAATGTACCAGTTAGCAACAGGTATGAGGAATTGGCAGGACAGCATTTTTTAGATCTTACCCCAGCACATCACAGGACATGCACGAGGTACAGGGAACAGACACCACCACAGCACAGATCACCGTACAATTTGAGGCACAAAAACACCAGATATCAACACCCGCCAGGCAAGAATTCACATTCCAATTACCAAACACGGAATCAGTATGCACACCATCACTACAATCACATCAATCACCAACAGCACTACCATTCAGAAAAAGAAAAACAAGGAGAAGTAGGAGAAAGGGAGCCAAGACATCGGAGACACTCACAAACCCAGAGATGGGATCGGTAATTAATTTAAGCACTAAAATTCTCACCTTATCACAGATTAATTTATTAAATAAGGGGTTAAAGTTTGCCCCGTCCAATACTATAGATAAATTCTCGACTTATATAGGCGTCCAAAAGTTTATTAGGAATCTCTGCCTCAAAAAATATTTTTTTAAAAATCCCCAAATGAGAAGTTTCCCTGATAATAAATCTTCAGAGGCATTTAATCATACCTCTTTAAAAAAGAAATCTAAAATGTTCCCACGTAATGAAATCAGTAGGGAAATTGCAACATTTCAAAAATGTGTTGAAGATGATCTAAGGAAAATTAAAATTAGACCCCCTAACAATAATAACTTAACTAAAAGGGAAATCCAGGCCATCAAATTACTCCAGAAGGATAACAATGTGACCATTCGTCCGGCTGATAAAGGCGGAGCGACAGTAATTCTGGATACTGATCAATATAATACAGAGTGTCTTAGACTGTTGGAGGATCAGAGGACATATGTCAAATTGAAGGACAATCCAATACAAAGATTTAGTCAGGGTCTGGAGGACCTCTGTGACACAGGTTTGGAACAGGGTGTCCTTCTTAAACAGGAGTCTGAATTTATCTTGGGCACAGAAGGAAGGTTACCCACCTTCTATTGTCTGCCCAAGGTACACAAAAGCTTAACAAATCCCCCGGGACGCCCTATAGTGTCCGGGATAGGATCTATTACCTCCAATCTGTCCAAGTATATAGACACTCAGCTCCAACCATTAGTGAAGAATATAAAATCCTACCTGAGGGA
>NC_053393.1:30827015-30920068 GCF_905171765.1 Bufo bufo
CATGCACAGATTCCTACATTGTATAGGCTATTCTCGGTATTGTGCTCAGCCCCATGACCGATGAACGTGTCATTATCTAGGCCAGGTGACTGATGAACATGTCATCACTGGCCTAGGGAAGCCTGCGAGAAGGCTGCAGCTCTACTGTGAGTGACGCTGCCTTCTAAAACAGTTGATCGGCAGGAGCCCCAGTTGTCGGACCCCCACTGAACCGATACTGATCCTGAGGATAGGTCCTCAGTATTAAAGTCTCAGAAAATCACTTTAACAATAGGTAACCTCATTAGCATAGAGATAATGCCATATAGGTGAAAGGGCAAGACAAGAATATTTTTCATTTATTTTCTGTTTAACCGCTTAGTGACCACCAATACGCCTTTTTACGGCGGTCACTAAGGGGCCTTAGGCTGGGCCACTGCTTTTTACAGCGGGCCAGTCTAAGCGCTGCATGGGTTCCATCGTGCAGCGGGAAGCGGGGACCCAACTCTCACATGCCCAGACCGGTTGGAGTGCCGATCCAGGTTGTTTAACACTTTACACGCCGCGGGCAATGGCGCCCGCCACATGTAAAGTGCTGACAGAGGGAGCGGACTTCGTCTGTCTCCCATCAGCACCCCTCAAATGCAATCGTGGGGTGCTGAATTTAGTGATGAGTGGCAGGAGCAATATTCGAATTCGCAATATTTAGCGAATATTTGGTAGAATATTCATCATATATTCGAGAATTCATGAATTTTCTTGATCGCGAAAAATCAATAATGTAATATTTGTGTAATGCGCTCGAAATACAGGAGTGGGTCACTATAGCTACAATTTTCAAGCTGCTAGAAGTTTCCTGAGACTTGAGGAAATGGTTGGCACGGCAGAACATTAAAAATGGCTTTATATACAGATAGAGTGCTCCAATATATTCTCGATTTCGAAATCGGCACCAATGATGCGAATATTTTGGCGCTATACGTGCAACTTCACATTTTAACAGGTCTGACTACTTATTAGTGATTGGTGCACTAAGTATTGTCGTGAACTTGTGACATCACAGCACTATGTACGGTATGTATGTATGTATGGACGGCAGAGCCTATCAGCTACTCTATATCACTATCTAACCTACACTGACTATCTGTATTATATATACAGTACAGACCAAAAGTTTGGACACACCTTCTCATTCAGAGTTTTCTTTTTTTTCATGACTATGAAAATTGTAGATTCACACTGAAGGCATCAAAACTATGAATTAACACATGTGGAATTATATACATAACAAACAAGTGTGAAACAACAGAAAATATGTCATATTCTAGGTTCTTCAAAGTAGCCACCTTTTGCTTTGATTACTGCTTTGCACACTCTTGGCATTCTCTTGATGAGCTTCAAGAGGTAGTCCCCTGAAATGGTTTTCACTTCACAGGTGTGCCCTGTCAGGTTTAATAAGTGGGATCTCTTGCCTTATAAATGGGGTTGGGACTATCAGTGGCGTTGAGGAGAAGTCAGGTGGATACACAGCTGATAGTCCTACTGAATAGACTGTTAAAATTTGTATTATGGCAAGAAAAAAGCAGTAAAGCAAGTAAAGAAAAACGAGTGGCCATCATTACTTTAAGAAATGAAGGTCAGTCAGTCAGCCGAAAAATTGGTAAAACTTTGAAAGTAAGGGCTATTTGACCATGAAGGAGAGTGATGGGGTGCTGCGCCAGATGACCTGGCCTCCACAGTCACCGGTCCTGAACCCAATCGAGATGGTTTGGGGTGAGCTGGACCGCAGAGTGAAGGCAAAAGGGCCAACAAGTGCTAAGCATCTCTCGGAACTCCTTCAAGACTGTTGGAAGACCATTTCAGGGGACTATCTCTTGAAGCTCATCAAGAGAATGCCAAGAGTGTGCAAAGCAGTATTCAAAGCAAAAGGTGGCTACTTTGAAGAACCTAGAATATGACATATTTTCAGTTGTTTCACACTTGTTTGTTATGTATATAATTCCACATGTGTTAATTCATAGTTTTGATGCCTTCATAGTCATGAAAATAAAGAAAACTCTTTGAATGAAAAGGTGTGTCCAAACTTTTGGTCTGTACTGTATATATATAAGATAACTAACTAACTATCTAATGTAATGACACAGGAAAGCAGAGAGCACAGCAATAACACTGCTCTCTCTCTCAGATCTGCAAAATACTGCATACAAGGGCTGCTGGGGAGGTTCTTATGTAGTAAGGGGTAGGCAACCTTCCTATTGGTTGCTAGGGATGTTGCTAAGCTCAGACAAAGATATATGCAGCCTTCTCATTGGCCCACAAGCAAGAAGGGAGGTTACTGATGAAAAAAAAAATCTAGAATATTCTAAATTACGAATATATATAACTATATTCTAAATATTCACGAATTTTCGAAGTGAATAATATTCGCTATTCGAATATTCGAGCCCAACACTAGTACCGATGTGTGTGAAGGCTGGATGGGGTCTATGAAGGCCCCAGACCAGCCTTCAGTAATTTCCAGCAGGCTGTGCCTCTCTGGCACAGCCTTCTGGTCAATGTTACAATAGCATTGCCATTAAAATGCAATGCACTATAGAGATAATGCATTGCATTTTAAAAGCAATCAAAGTACTGTCTGTTATAGTCCCCTTGTGGGACTATTAAGTGGTAAAAAAACATTTATTAAATAAATAAAAATTCCATTAAAAAACAGACAAGTCGTCCCACAAAAATCTATCCCTCACACAACTCCATAGAAATAAAAATAAAAAAGTTATCGGTCTTGGGAAGCGGCAATGCAAAAACATTTTATTCTATTAAAAAAAAGGGGGGTTTTATTGCAAAAAAGTAGTAAAACGTAAAGAAAAACTATATGTATTTGGTATCACTGTAATCATACTGACCCAGAGAATAAAGATGTTATGTTATTTATAGAGAAAAATAAACGCTGTAAAATTTATAACGTAAAAACGCAGTGGAGGTATTGCTGTTTTTCCAATCTCCCTACCAGAAAGAGTTAATAAAAGTTAATCAGAAAGTTATGTGTACCCCAAAATGGCGCCATGAAAAACCACAACTTGTCCCGCAAAAAACAAACCCTCATAAAGCTATATAGATGGAAAAATAAAAAGGTTATAGCTCTTGGAAGACGACGATGAAAAAAGGAAATAAAAACGCTTGGTCAGTAAGGTCCAAATTAAATGATCAGTGGAGATCCATCCAATTAACAGGTTCATAAATCAATGCATCTTCCTGCTGTAAATAATGGATGATTTCATAGTCTAAATTATAAGTTACATAGCTGCAATGGTGACTGTATCATCCAGTGGGTATTTCATGTGTGATGAGAGCCAGCAGGCAGTGGGGACACTGGGAACATCCGAACTGCAGCAACAAGTATTCTGAATATGACCACCCTGAGGCTATAAAAAAATAGAGGGTGTCCACTATTTAGGACCATCACACCTACACCAAAACAGAGAGCATCTTTATGTCTTTGGAGGACACAAAATGTTCACGCTCTACATGTGTTGTACCCCAGACCCAGGGGTACTGCAAATTGTATATTGTTTATTGTAATGTATTTTACTGTTTTGTTTCTGGCCTTTACTATCAGCAAGGAAAGTTGGCAAAGGTTGGCAGAAACAGGGTTAACCACCCTGTTCCTGCTGGTCCTGCTTCCTGCCAGGAGGGGAAGTTCCTGATTTGCCTCAGAGAGGAGACAAAGTAAGTTTCTATGATCCTGCACCAAGATAATGACTAAAATGTGTTCTCCAGTGAAGCCAGATCAGACAGCAGAGTGACCTGCTACTTCTGCACCTACAGACACTGCTGGAAAGTGAGAGAATAAAGCCAAGCCACCCATCACCAAACAACCACTAGGCCAGTATCACCTGAGTCCCTAATTACCACCAACCAACCTGCCTCCATATCCTTGCTGGTCTCAGAGAAGAATTGCACGCATGCTGCTACTGTATGTATGTCAAGGGACTTCGCTATATTAATCTGACCTCATTCTTCAGTACTATAATTCCACTGGACTGATCCCCAGGGTGCAACAGCCTGAGGGAGTTCACTGTGACACCACACTTCATCAGGGCCATTACCACTCCCATCCTCTGCACCAGCTCCTCAGAGGCTCACTGCACGTGAACAATCGATTCATTTCAATGGGAACTGTGCAATACCTCATTTCTCCTGCAGAGAAATTGAACTCCTCCAGTTGAGCACTACAACAGATTCCAACTGAGAGTCTTGTGATCAGCTAATTGATGGGGAACCTAATAGGGATTGTCCAAAGTGGAGAACCCCTTTGAACTGAGAAACGTGTTGACAGTGACCAATGAGGATAGATAAACCAACGAGATGGCCCTTGGCTTGGTATAAATTCCCAGCAGTCTCATGGCTACCCTGGTGCTATGGGCATTAGCCTGCACCTCAATTACAACATTTAGGGGTCTCCAAAAGCTTCACATAGTTTCCGAGCCACCTGCAACAGAGCTCTGCTCATATTATAGTGATATTGACATAGCCATTGTTAGAAATGAACAATACTGGCTCTGTTACCACTGTTCTACATTATTAAAACCTTTCTTACTCTCTGCGGACACAATTGCTCATTTCTAGAGTTTTCTTTGACCTTTCCATCAAACTGAAATAGAAAATTGTAAAAGTGCTTATAGCATACTGGTTTAATGAGTGTTTGTGATAATTACAAGTGTTGTTCGTCACTAATGTGAATGATTTCAAGTGTCGTTTAAGTGACTTGAATTACATTCAATAAATTCATATAACTTCAAAAAGTTTCTAGATTTAATTTGATCGTGTTTTAAAGTCCAACATGACAAGGAGATTAAATGTGCCAAGAGGGTCGTTTTCATCTATAAAGTCAAATAAAAGTATTTCAATGCTGGATCAGTCTTTCACTACCCCAGGCGATGGCTTTGGTCACGCTGAGCTTCTTTAAGCAATGACCTTATCCAGTTCCAATATATTGCTCAATAAATACTGTTTATCACAGTCTCCCGTGTGGTCTTTTTTATACAGAGAAACATACAAGATATACCAGAAAAGGTTTTAAGGAAAGTACTCAAATATTATAATTTGCATAGGTTTTAGAAAAATTATTGCAGACATAGGTATTTGAATCAAATAGAGAAAAATGGACTGTACAAGGTAAATGTAAATCAAAGTCAACTTTTTGCCCCTCAGAGCTCTATCATTTAAACTGATCACCAAGCCATAATATAGATGATCAGTATCCGATTGGTAGCAGTCTGACCACTGGAACTCTTACAATTCCATGAATGAGGGTCATTGAGTGAATGAGTGATGAATGATGATCGATTATATACTAAGAGATTAGAGGTGAGCAAACTTAAAATTCATTTTGTGTCCAATTCATCAAATTTAAAAAAAAATGTTTGTGGCCAAATTCATATGTTATCTCCTCTACTAATGTTTGCTTTTTGCATGTTTTTGCTCTTTCACTCCTCCCGATGTCAGAGTGACACTGACATACATAGTTATGGGTAAACATATGGTTGACGGTGTTAACAGTGTGTTTATAGGCCATGTACAACTTCAGGGGCTATTTTCTTTTTATAATTGCATTTTACTCATTTTGGGCTAAAAATCTTTTTTTTTTTTTAGTTGGTCTTTATTACAAATATTGAGCTGTCCTGTCACAAAGGGTTCTGTTTTTCTAGATGTGCGAATTGTACTTGTTACTTTCACTTTGTGCCGGTCGTCTAATAAGGGTTGTTTCACATTTGTGCTAGCATTTTTTATCCTGCCGCCCCTTGGCATATTTGCCAGGTTGTGGCCAGATGTCCGCCAGTCCCCATTATAGTAAATGAGGCAGGATGGAACCTTGGCAGCCTACGGTAGCACCTGGTATTCACAGATCCAGCAGGCTGTTCCCGTCCAGAACAGCCTGCCGGATCTGGTTTGAAGCAAATATGAAACAAGCCTAACCCTTATCTCTAAATTACTAAAAATTCATAAACACTTTTTAATTGTAAACACATTTAAGCCACAATCTTATCAGTAAGATAATATTGAACTACAATGAGTATTTATAAGGTCAGAGATAAGAGATAAGGAGCCCGTCAGCTGAGCTGCCTGACAGAACAGATTGAAAATTCAGATCCTGCTACTAGAGAAACTCAACATTCCAAAAAGAAAATTGACCCCCAAAGGAGTACATAGCGTTTAAATGCACACTGTGACATTACATGTGTTATGCTTTTTCACATTCCAAGGCTTTCATAAATTGGATCTTATCGGGGGCAGATGGTGTTTAAACACACATGGTTTTATGGGGAGAAAAACTCCAAAAATTATGTCTTAATGGGGACAAATCCCTGTACCTGTTTATACACAAACACATGGTAATGTCAGAAGAAAGAGTGACATGTTCTGCACAATCATCTAACAATGATGTGTTACTGAGGGCAGAATGTCTGCCTGTATTTATACACGGGCAAGTGTTAATTGTCAGAAGAAACTAGCTTTTTTTCTGAAAGTGAACAAGCCTGGGAAAAGTATCCCTTTTATATGAGAGCAGTACAGTGTGGGTGCGGAAAGGGTAAGGTGTGTAGGGATAATAACTAGCAGGAATAGTAGCGCCAACAGTAGTGACACAGGATGGAACAGACAAGGCAGCAAGTAGATGTGTGTGCAGCTTTGTTGGGGTAGTAGTCGTAGTACTGGCGGCTCTGTAGCAGTATTGGTAGTGGGAGTAGTGGTAATGAAAATGGCAGCACGGAGAAGCAGCTGCAGCAGTGGTGAAAGCAGCAGCCATGCGGTATGAAACATGATGGTAGGCAGGCAGGCAGGCAGACAGTGGCAGTAGAATGATATGGCAACATCAGCCAAGTTAGATCTATTCATCAGCTTTATCCAGAGATGTGTTGAAATCTTCACTGATCCATGCCTTTTGTACACTAGTGGAGGACAGGTTTGGGTATGACAACGTCACTTGCAGCTCCAAAAACAATCACTGAGATGACACTGGAGACTGGACAAGATTCCACCTCTTCTGCTGCCTGAGGTGAAAATTGAAATTGCGCCTTAACCCCTGTGCTAAATTCTCAATCCAACCCATACTCCCAGCCCTACTGGTGAAGGCATATTTGAATTCCACATTACATACAGCACTACATGCCTCTTACATGCAGTGATTTCTCCGATGTAGACATTCTATTTCTTCAACTTCTCCATTCGGAACAGACCACCATGACAAATTATTTCAACCACATCTCATCTCTGCAGGGTTTGTAACACAAGTTAGATACCTCTCTTTTCCATCATCCTCAACCTCCTGGAGCCCAGTGTTATCCTACTGCTACCTACAATAATGTACCAACTGTCATCCAGCATTGCCCCTGTATTCATAATGCCCCTCTCTTTACTGCACCCAGTAGTGCCCGCTATATTATTTTAATGTCCCCCAGCAGTACAGCGTGTGCTATTATGTCCCCCAGCAGTGCCCACAAATTAATATAATGCCCCCAGTATTGCTGGCTGGGAAAAAAGTACTTGCCCCACCAGCTTTCCATGCTGCCTGTTCTGCTTACCTGAGTTGCCTGTGTCCCAGTGCAGGCTGCGCTATTACGACATTGTATTGGTGGTCCAGCTTCATTTATGGTGTAAAAACATGGTGACAATGTGTTTTAGCAAAATTGTGCATTCCCCTCGAAATGTTAGTCCCACCTGGAGTGGGGATGCCGAAGGCTTCACACAGAGCAGAGAAGTGCAGATGCTAGGAATGCAGTATTCAGCAGGGGCATGCTTGAGTGTAGATGCAGCCGTATGGGTGTAGTAGTACTTGTACTCACGGTTCTGAAGCTTGCAGTTTGCAAATAATATTATTCTCTCAGAGCAGGATGCTGTAAGAGGATTGCAATGTAAGTATTCTCTCCTCCCCACCTAGCACTCTCTTCCTTTAATGCCTACATATTCGACCTTATTTCTAGTGAATGCCTAAATATTGTCCACAGCACTGTATCAGGAATGCATAATTTTGTTAAAAAAAACATGGACCCCCTAAATTTTTACACCATAAATAACACTTTACCATGAATAATTCTTAGTGAGCCACAGCACAGGGACCATTAGACAGTGCTGTCTAGCCATATTAATCAAAAGGAGAGGGAGGAGTGTACTGAGCACCGAGGGGCAGTAACGGTGCTCGAAGTGCTACACGAGCCCCTCAGTGCTAGGATTGCCTAATTTGCATAAAAATAAAAGTAATGATATCTTCACAGCACTGCAAGCAACAGAGGAAATAAATATATTGGGGGTCATTTACAAACAGATATATGCCACTTTTGTGGTGTATTTATGGCATAGATTCTGTCGCATGCCATGTTGCAGCAGAATCTGCAACTCCTTCCCCACTCACCCCAAGTCTAGAAAAGGGAGCGTGTGCGTGGTGGGGAAGGGGATGGCTACTTTAGAGGTAGAAAAATTATGTAGAGGCCGTTGTCCACCAGACCCCTCTCATTTATTATTTTCTATGCCTGTTTTAGGTGGAAAAAATGTTCTAAATCTACACCAGCAGTGAAGCTGGCGTAACTTTAGACTGGCAGTGGATGCGCCAAAGTTATGTAGAGGCCAGGTTTTTAAGACCTGAAATCTAAAATGCCGGTCTTAAAAAATAACCCCCTAAGTTTTCTGGAAAAAAAACTGGCTGGATACTGATATAGTCTAAGATTTTCTTGCAGGATTTGACTGCATGAAACAACTGAGTGACAAGTCCCTCACTCTCTGTATATGGTTTCCCTGATCAAATCAAACCCTACAATCTACCCAATTATATCTCCCTATTCCCCCCCTTATACTCTCCTTATAGTGCCCCTATCACACTACATTAGTGGGTTGTGTCTATAATAGCTTTTTGTCATGTACTGCCACAAGACATCCTTCAGGACGCAAGTTGAACGCAGAATGGTGTTCTGTGAGGTTCTAAGCAAAAGGACCTTCTTGAATTCTTCCCCTGATTGGTTGATGCAGCTGTCTGTCAGCCTTTGAGCCAATCTGGGTAAGCTCTTCCCCATTCCTCCCTCTGTCATGTTTTCCACCAGCTTCTTAAAATGGCGCTGGCCACTGTGTTTATATGCGATTCATCCAACATGAGTTGTCAAAACTCTGGACTCATTTGTAGATAAAAAATTTTGTGAAATTCGTAAGTAATCCAATTTAATCATATCTATCAGAGATAAATAAAAGCTGCACATTGGTCACCACTGCTCCATTTGCTTTGGTAATTCTGGAACCCCATTATAGCCTATTTATGTCCTGTGGCTAGGTGATGAGTTGTTAAAGTAACACAATATCTTTAAAGGGAAACCCGACAAACATGATCTTCTAGAGATGGTAGGGTCAAAAGCATGGAAAGAGTGGCCACCACTAATTTCAAAATCAGCTGTATTGCCCTACAAAAAAAATGTACCCCTTAACAACTTTTAGGCACCACTGAGAGATTCTACACTTTCCCACACTTGATGAAATCCTGCATGGTATTCCAATTTGTTAAAATACTCTGAGGTAACTGAGAATATGGTAATTAACCATTATCTAGAGAGAACAGCAGCAACCCTCAGTGTGGAGAACCCGTCACGACATGGACAGTTCAAATTCAATGGGAGATGTGTAGTGCTTCATTAGCACCCATTGCCTTCTTCTTAAAAAAAAGCATAGCGAAGAAAAGGGATGCCCTTAGTACAAAGGGAATCTTCTAACTGGTTGAGAGAATCATATGTAGCACTACTTTGCTTTTATGAGACAAAGAGGTTGTTTTAGACAAGGGCAACTATAACATCAGTAGACAAGGAAAATCTTCATCCACATAGCGACTTCCATTACCTAGTATAAATATGCATAGTCCACTCACAGTTTCCTCCCTAGTATATTATCTTGAACCTTTTTCATGACCCCAGTCATTGTACTCTATACTGTAGGGCACTCATAGCCTTCTTCTGTGATCAACCTTAACAACCTGCACATTTTAATATAAGGACTCCACTTTCTCACAAATATAAATTCAACTAGACATTAAGCCCATTACAATAACGGGCACTAGAACAGTAGTGCATAAACATTAGTGGGAACAGTCTATATTAAATGGCAAGGGAACTTGACCACACTGACTGGTGGCTGAGACAGGTGGCTGTGGCTGGTGGCCGAGACTGGTGGCTGAGATTGCTGGTTGTGGCTTATGGCTGAGACTCCTGGCACTGAGTGCTGGCTGTGGCTGAGACTGCTGACTGCGGCTGGTGGCTGAGACTGCTGCCACTGACTGGTGGCTGTGGCTGAGACTGCTGGCTGTGGCTGAGACTGCTGGCACTGAGTACTGGCTGTAGCTGACACTGTTGGCACTGACTGGCGGCTGAGACTGGTGGCTGTGGCTGTTGACACTGACTGATGGTTGAGATGGCTGGCACTGACTGGTGGCTGACACTGCTGGCACTGTGACTGGTGACTATACGACTGGCATTGACTGCTGGTGCTGAGACTGCTGGTAGCGACTGGTAGGTCAGACTTCTGACAGGGGCTCCTCTCTATATTGCTATTAGTGCTGGGACTGGCGAACAGAAATGGTGGCGCTCCGACCTGTTTGCGAGCGCGCAGGTGTGGGCAGTGCATGCTGCATGTGGAGTGCCGTGTCCTGATTGGTCGGCGCGCTGGTGTGAGCGGTGTGGGGGGCGTTTTATTATTAGGGTTATTCCTGCAGTATAGAAATCTTTTGCTAGAGGTAGTTGTGTATTGTGTGTGTGTTTATACACTGCTCAAAAAAATAAAGGGAACACAAAAATAACACATCCTAGATCTGAGTTAATTAAATATTCTTCTGAAATACATTGTTCTTTACATAGTTGAATGTGCTGACAACAAAATCACACAAAAATAAAAAAATGGAAATCAAATTTTTCAACCCATGTAGGTCGGGATTTGGAGTCACACTCAAAACTAAAGTGGAAAAACACACTACAGGCTGATCAAACTTTGATGTAATGTCCTTAAAACATCATTTAAATTGAGGCTCAGTAGTGTGTGTGGCCTCCACGTGCCTGTATGACCTCCCTACAACGCCTGTGCATGCTCCTGATGAGGTGGCAAACGGTCTCCTGAGGGATCTCCTCCCAGACCTGGACTAAAGCATCTGCCAACTCCTGGACAGTCTGTGGTGCAACGTGACGTTGGTGGATAGAGCGAGACATGATGTCCCAGATTTGCTCAATTGGATTCAGGTCTGGGAAACGGGCAGGCCAGTCCATAGCATCAATGCCCTCGTCTTGCAGGAACTGCTGACACACTCCAGCCACATGAGGTCTAGCATTGTCTTGCATTAGGAGGAACCCAGGGCCAACCGCACCAGCATATGGTCTCACAAGGGGTCTGAGGATCTCATCTCGGTACCTAATGGCAGTCAGGCTACCTCTGGCGAGCACATGGAGGGCTGTGTGGCCCTCCAAAGAAATGCCACCCCACACCATTACTGACCCAATGCCAAACCGGTCATGCTAGAGAATGTTGCAGGCAGCAGAACGTTCTCCATGGCGTCTCCAGACTCTGTCACGTCTGTCACATGTGCTCAGTGTGAACCTGCTTTCATCTGTGAAGAGCACAGGGCGCCAGTGGCGAATTTGCCAATCTTGGTGTTCTCTGGCAAATGCCAAACCCCCTGCACGGTGTTGGGCTGTAAGCACAACCCCCACCTGTGGACGTCGGGCCCTCATATCACCCTCATGGAGTCTGTTTCTGACCGTTTGAGCAGACACATGCACATTTGTGGCCTGCTGGAGGTCATTTTGGCAGTGCTCCTCCTGTTCCTCCTTGCACAAAGGCTGAGGTAGCGGTCCTGCTGCTGGGTTGTTGCCCTCCTACGGCCTCCTCCACGTCTACTGATGTCTTGGCCTGTCTCCTGGTAGCGCCTCCATGCTCTGGACACTACGCTGACAGACACAGCAATCTCAACTGTGTCTGTCAAATGTGTCTTTCAACTTAGCACTGCTATATTCCATATTAGGCTAGAATTAACGAATATGGAATATAGCAGTGCTAAGTTGAAATCGAAATTCGATAATTATAACTTGAATTAATCGCATTGCGATTTCAACTTGGACCTGGTTTACTATGGTTGGCTTGGTAGAATTAGCGAATATGATGAATGTATTCGTCATATTCCTCAAAACGAAGATAACGAAGTATTCTCCATCTTCGTTTTTAGCTACCTATTTGTCAACTTCGATAATTCTAGCAATCAAATAGGAAGGTTGACTATAGAGACAGCTGTGTTTAATTCGCTATGCGATTATATTACTTTGCTTTTTTTTTTATAAATAGAATGATTATAATAATCAAGTATTTAACTATTCAATTTTCTTTTAAAAAAGCAAAGCAATATAATCGCATAGTGAATTAAACTTAGCTGTCTCTATAGTCAACTTTCCTATTTAATTGCTAGAATTAGCGAAGTTGACGAATAGGTAGCTAAAAACGAAAATGGAGAATACTTCGTTATCTTCGTTTTGAGGAATATGACGAATACGGTGTTGGACCCCCTTTTGCCTTCAGAACTGCCTTAATTCTATGTTGCATTGATTCAACAAGGTGCTGATAGCATTCTTTAGAAATGTTGGCCCATATTGATAGGATAGCATCTTGCAGTTGATGGAGATTTGAGGGATGCACATCCAAAGCATGAAGCTCCCGTTTCACCACATCCCAAAGATGCTCTATTGGGTTGAGATCTGGTGACTGTGGGGGCCATTTTAGTACAGTGAACTCATTGTCATGTTCAAGAAACCAATTTGAAATGATTCGAGCTTTGTGACATGGTGCATTATCCTGCTGGAAGTAGCCATCAGAGGATGGATACATGTTCTCATTCTGTTTATGCCAAATTCGGACTCTACCATTTGAATGTCTCAACAGAAATCGAGACTCATCAGACCAGGCAACATTTTTCCATTCTTCAACATTCCAATTTTGGTGAGCTTGTGCAAATTGTAGCCTCTTTTTCCTATTTGTAGTGGAGATGAGTGGTACCCGGTGGGGTCTTATGCTGTTGTAGCCCATCCGCCTCAAGGTTGTGCGTGTTGTGGCTTCACAAATGCTTTGCTGCATACCTCGGTTGTAACGAGTGGTTATTTCAGTCAACGTTGCTCTTCTATCAGCTTGAATTAGTCGGCCCATTCTCCTCTGACCTCTAGCATCCACAAGGCATTTTTGCCCACAGGACTGCCGCATACTGGATGTTTTTCTCTTTTCACACCATTCTTTGTAAACCCTAGAAATGGTTGTGCGTGAAAATCCCAGTTAGGCCTCATGCACACAGACTTTTTTTTTGCGGTCCGGAAAACGGATTTCCGTTGTTCAGTGATCCGTGACCGTTTTTTCTTCCGTGGGTCTTCCTTGATTTTTGGAGGATCCACGGACATGAAAAAAAAGTCATTTTGGTTTCCGCCTGGCTGTGCGGAGCCAAACGGATCCGTCCTGACTTACAATGCAAGTCAATGGGGACGGATCCGTTTGACGTTGACACAATATGGTGCAATTGCAAACGGATCTGTAACGGTCACGTCCACACACACACAGGGGGAAGGGTAGTGACCACTGCGCTCCACCCTCACCCCTGGCCCTGCCTACTTGCCTCACGAGTCCTGATGACAGGGGACAACTGGACGGCAGTCCCTAACTTAGGATATGTGCAGGGAAGACAGACAGACAAACAACAGGACGTGAACGGACCGAGTCAATACCAGGAAAGCTACAAAGTACAAAGGATTAAGCAAAGAATGGTCAGGAGAAGCCGGGGTCAAATACCAGGAGAGCAGAGAAGTACAAGAGGAGTCCTAAGAGAGTAGTCAGGTGGGAGCCGAGGTCACAATACCAGGACGGATGCGCAGTACAGGAGGATCAGGCAAAAGGATGGTCAAGGAACAGGATCAGGTAAGTATTCAGCAGTCCAACAAATAGCCAGGAACCTAGAAATTAACAGGCAACCTGTAGCCAGCAGGCTGCCTGTATTTATAGTGGGGAGTGAGGGTCATGTGACGTGGCCAGCGTCACATGACCGACAGACCAACCAGTCGAGCACCGAGTGATCAGTTCGGCGCTCAAGGCAGACTTAGGAGCAGGGAGCCACCCAGCTAGTAAAGCCGCCCTGGGAATGAGGTCAAACACAGATCCTCATTCCCAAAGCTAAGCAACAGGTCTGCGCGCGATGGGGGACCGAGTGCACCTTCGGAACCCCGTGACAGTACCCCCCCTTTTACGAGGGGCCACCGGACCCAAGACTTCAGGCGATGGCTTTTCAGGGTGTTTTAAATTAAATTTACGAACAAGTCTAGGAGCATGAACCTCCCTGGCAGGTACCCAAGATCTCTCTTCAGGTCCATACCCCTTCCAGTGAATCAGGTACTGCAAGGAATTACGCACCTTCCGGACATCCACTATTTTAGACACCACATACTCGACAGCATCATTAACAAGAACCGGCGGAGGCGAGGCTTTTGATGGTACTACCGGTTCAAAATATTTTTTAAGTAGAGATTTATGGAACACATTATGAATGTGGAATGACTCGGGCAGCTCCAACCTAAATGATACCGGCACTACCAAAATAGATACCGTAACCATCAATTAAATACACATTAAAGTGCTAAACTAGCCTATGGCATAAATATAAATAGACAACCTACATAGAAAATGCCAGACCGCTGGTACTGAATTATGTCCTTTATTACAAAATCACATTATGCGACATACATGATTAAAAGAATCAGTGCAGGAGATAAAAGCAACATCACTGGAGGAGACATACGTGAGACGGAGTCCCCATCATGGAAAAATGTACAAAAAACATGGTCATGCATATAGAAATTCATACATGCTGAGATAAGGGACATTTACCCGTGCAGAAAGTCTCCTCCAGGATGGCGCCAACCCCAACGCGCGTTTCGGCGTACCTTCGTCTGGACCCCCAGACGAAGGTACGCCGAAACGCGCGTTGGGGTTGGCGCCATCCTGGAGGAGACTTTCTGCACGGGTAAATGTCCCTTATCTCAGCATGTATGAATTTCTATATGCATGACCATGTTTTTTGTACATTTTTCCATGATGGGGACTCCGTCTCACGTATGTCTCCTCCAGTGATGTTGCTTTTATCTCCTGCACTGATTCTTTTAATCATGTATGTCGCATAATGTGATTTTGTAATAAAGGACATAATTCAGTACCAGCGGTCAGGCATTTTCTATGTAGGTTGTCTAAATGATACCGGGTTAATCACCTCCATGATCTTATATGGACCAATAAAACGAGGAGCAAATTTTCTAGAAGCTACCTTGAGAGATAGATTCTTGGAGGACAACCATACTTTATCCCCAACCTGAAAGTTCACCCCCCTTGAACGTCTCCTATCGGCCTTGAGTTTTTGAGAACTTTGAGCCTTTTCTAGGTTCGATTGAACCCGGGCCCAAACTGTGCACAGTTCGGAGGAGAGTTTATCAGCTTCAGGGTTAGAGGAGGAGACGGACGACCCAGAATGAAAACGGGGATGAAAACCATGGTTACAAAAGAAAGGGGAGACCCCAGCAGAAGAATTGACACGGTTATTCAGAGCAAATTCAGCCAACGGAAGGAATTTGACCCATAAATGCTGGTCATCAGCAACATACAACCTCAGGAATTGTTCCACAGACTGATTAAGGCGTTCAGTCTGCCCATTACTCTCAGGATGGTAGGCGGAAGAAAAAGACAACGAAATTTTACATCTTTGACAGAAGGCCCTCCAGAATTTGGACACAAACTGCACACCCCTGTCCGAAACAATATTTTCCGGGATGCCATGTAAACGAACAATCTCTCTCACAAAAATAGACGCCAGGGTTTTAGCATTCGGAAGTTTAGACAGGGGAATGAAATGAATCATCTTGCTAAACCTATCGACCACTACCCAAACCACAGTCTTACCCTCCACCAGCGGTAGGTCAGTTATAAAGTCCATCGAGATATGGGACCAGGGTCTACTGGGAATGGGTAGGGGTCGTAGGTTACCAGCAGGGCGAGTCCTAGGTGTCTTAGACCTGGCACAAACCTCACAGGCTGACACGTAGGACTTGACATCCCTGGTCAGAGTGGGCCACCAATAAGATCTAGAAACCAGATCCTTAGTGCCCTCAATACCCGGATGTCCACAAAAGGCAGAATCGTGACACTCACCCAACAGCTGGAGACGAAATTGTACGGGAACAAACAACTTATCTGTTGGGGTGGATGCTGGTGCCAGATGTTGTTCAGCCTTAATGCGAGCCGAGATATCCTGGGTTAGAGCCGCTAAGAAGATGTTTGCTGGTAGGGTGGATTCAGGCGGCGTCTCAGCGGGTTGAAAAGCATGGAAGCTCCGAGATAATGCGTCTGCCTTCACATTTTTACTTCCCGGCCTGAACGTAATGGAGAAATCAAAACGGGTAAATAACAGAGCCCATCGGGCTTGTCGGGGATTCAACCTCTTAGCGGACTCGAGAAACATTAGGTTTTTATGGTCAGTGACAACAGTTACTCGATGCCTTGCCCCCTCCAAAAAATGTCTCCACTCCTCAAATGCCCATTTAATGGCCAACAGCTCCCTATTCCCTATGTCGTAGTTTCTCTCCGTGGGAGAGAATTTCCTAGAGAAGAAGGCACACGGTCTCAGGTTAGTGAGGCTAGCAGGACCTTGTGAAAGAACTGCTCCTGCGCCGTCCTCGGACGCATCCACCTCCACAATAAAGGGTCTCTCCTGATCAGGCTGGATCAGAATGGGAGCGCTACTAAATGCCTTTTTTAATGTTTCAAATGAAGAAATGGCCTTGGTAGACCAATTCTCCAAATCCGCTCCTTTCTTAGTAAGGTCGGTCAATGGCTTAGCAATTACAGAAAAATTCATGATAAATTTACGGTAGTAATTAGCGAAACCCAAAAACCGTTGTAAAGCCTTTAAGGATGAAGGCCTTACCCATTCCTTAATTGCTAAAACCTTACCAAGATCCATCTTAAAGGCGTGAGGAGTCAAAACATGCCCTAGAAACAGTATCTCCTGTACACCAAAGACACATTTCTCTTGCTTAGCGGATAGCTGGTTCTCCCTCAACACCTCTAATACTTGTTTGACATGGGACACATGAGATTCGAAATCAGGAGAGAATATAAAAATGTCGTCAAGATAGACAATAATAAATTTACCTAAGAACTCCCTAAGAATATCGTTCAATAAGTTTTGGAACACAGCTGGGGCATTGCTGAGTCCAAAAGGCATCACCTGATATTCAAAGTGTCCTATCGGAGTATTGAACGCTGTCTTCCATTCGTCTCCCTCCTTGATTCGGATTAGATTGTATGCCCCTTTCAGGTCAATCTTGGAAAACCAGGTTGCCCCCAAAACCTGGTTAAATAAATCCGGAATCAATGGGAGAGAGTATCTATTTTGGACAGTGATTTTATTTAATCTCCGGTAATCAATGCAAGGCCTAAGACCACCATCCTTCTTTTTAACAAAGAAAAACCCTGCTCCCATAGGAGAGACTGAAGGTCTAATATGCCCTTTAGCAAGGCTCTCCTTAATATAATCTTCCATAGCCTTGCGTTCGGGCCCTGAAAGATTATAAATTCGACCTTTAGGAAATTCGGCACCCTCAATTAGCTCTATGGCGCAATCATAAGGTCTATGGGGGGGGTAGAACCTCTGGAGTAAGGGATGAGAACACATCAGAATATTCCTTAATAACAGAGGGTAATGTATTAAACCTTACTGAAACCCCAGCCTGGACCACGGACAAGCATGAGTCACACTTAGGTCCCCATTTCACCAACTCTCCTTTGGACCAATCAATTGTGGGGTTATGTAAACGGAGCCAAGGCAACCCTAGTACCACCTCAACCTGTAGGTTCTCCAGGACTAGAAGAGAACATCTCTCAGAGTGGCACACACCCACAGACAGAGAAATTTCAGAGGTACATGACCTCACCGTACCACCAATCAGGGGAGTAGCATCAATAGCCATGACATGGATAGGTGTAGGTAACGCAAACATTGGAATACCCAATTTACAAGCAAACTCAAAGTCAATAAAGCTGGCCGCTGAACCGGAGTCAATAAAGGCCTTACCCGGCCACTTATTAACCCCCAGAGAAATTGTTATGGGTGCCAAAAGCTTACCTTTAGAAAAATCAGGGTGTACCTGGTCTTTAGGTTGTCTTGCCTTAGAAGACTTGTCAGAGAGGTCCCTCTTAGGACACTTGTTGATCTAATGGCCAGGATCTCCACAGTAGAAGCACTCTCCGCGTCTGCGACGAAGATTACCCCGGGTCAGGCCAACCTGCATGGGTTCCTCGGTGGAGACCTCAGTGTTGTCCCTAGAAAAGGCCTCTGGCTGGACCACCATCTGAGAACAGAACTGTCGTTCTTGTCGTCTCTCTCTAACTCGTCTGTCAAGTTGGACAACTAGGGTCATCATCTCCTCTAAGGTCTCAGGCATTTGGTAATTGACCAATAGATCTTTTAAATTATCAGATAGACCAGACCTAAACTGACTCTTCAGGGCTGGTTCATTCCATCCTGAGGGGACACACCACCGTCTGAATTGGGTGCAATACTCCTCCGCAGGGAGATGGCCCTGAACCAGTGCCCTAAGAGCTGTCTCGGCTACCAGGGCCCTGTCTGGTTCGTCATAGAGGGTACCCAGGGCCTGAAAAAACCCCTCCACAGAAGTTAGACAACTGGCCCCAGGAGGTAACGAAAATGCCCAGTCCTGGGGATCACCCTGTAGTAGAGAAATGATAATCCCCACGCGTTGGCTCTCGGGACCGGAGGACACGGGGCGCAAACGGAAGTAGAGCTTGCAATTCTCCTTAAAGGAGAGAAACCTCTTCCGGTCTCCAGAAAAGGGTTCTGGGAGCTTGATCTGGGGTTCAAAATATGGACTGGAGGACAGAGGAGTGGAAGAACCTTGCCCTAACTCACTAGAACGGAGTTTCTCTCCTAGCTCCTGCACCCTCTGTGTCAAGTTAGAGACATGGTCAGTCAGGGTAGTAAGAGGATTCATGATACAGTGGTTATTGGGCCTGTTAATCTGTAACGGTCACGTCCACACACACACAGGGGGAAGGGTAGTGACCACTGCGCTCCACCCTCACCCCTGGCCCTGCCTACTTGCCTCACGAGTCCTGATGACAGGGGACAACTGGACGGCAGTCCCTAACTTAGGATATGTGCAGGGAAGACAGACAGACAAACAACAGGACGTGAACGGACCGAGTCAATACCAGGAAAGCTACAAAGTACAAAGGATTAAGCAAAGAATGGTCAGGAGAAGCCCGGGTCAAATACCAGGAGAGCAGAGAAGTACAAGAGGAGTCCTAAGAGAGTAGTCAGGTGGGAGCCGAGGTCACAATACCAGGACGGATGCGCAGTACAGGAGGATCAGGCAAAAGGATGGTCAAGGAACATGATCAGGTAAGTATTCAGCAGTCCAACAAATAGCCAGGAACCTAGAAATTAACAGGCAACCTGTAGCCAGCAGGCTGCCTGTATTTATAGTGGGGAGTGAGGGTCATGTGACGTGGCCAGCGTCACATGACCGACAGACCAACCAGTCGAGCACCGAGTGATCAGTTCGGCGCTCAAGGCAGACTTAGGAGCAGGGAGCCACCCAGCTAGTAAAGCCGCCCTGGGAATGAGGTCAAACACAGATCCTCATTCCCAAAGCTAAGCAACAGGTCTGCGGGCGATGGGGGACCGAGTGCACCTTCGGAACCCCGTGACAGGATCCGTCCCCCATTGACTTTCAATGTAAAGTCAGGAGTTAATATACCATAGGATCAGAGTTTTCTCCAATCCGATGGTATATTTTAACTTGAAGCGTCCCCATCACCATGGGAACGCCTCTATGTTAGAATATACCATCGGATTTGAGTTAGATCGTGAAAACTCATATCCGACAGTATATTCCAACACAGAGGCGTTCCCATAGTGATGGGGACGCTTCAAGTTAGAATATTCTAAGACTTTGTACATGACTGCCCCCTGCTGCCTGGCAGCACCCGATCTCTTACAGGGGGCTGTGAGCCGCACAATTAACCCCTTAGGTGCCGCACCTGAGGGGTTAATTGTGCGTATCATAGCCCCCTGTAAGAGATCGGGTGCTGCCAGGCAGGAGGGGGCAGACCCCCCTCCCCTGTATTTAACTCATTGGTAGCCAGTGCGGCCTCCGCTCCCCCCCTTAATTAAAATCACCTTTCCCCATCATTAGTGGCCAGTGCGGCCTCCCCTCTTCCCCCCCTAATTAAAATCACCCCCCCCCAACATCATTGGTGGCCAATACGGCCCCCCTCCCTCCCTCCCCAGTATTATATTCATTGGTGGCCAGTACGGCCCCCCTCCCTCCCTCCCCAGTATTATATTCATTGGTGGCCAGTGCGGCCTACCCTCTCCCCCCTCCTAATTAAAATCACCTTCCCCATCATTGGTGGCCAGTGTGGCCTCCCCTCTTCCCCCCCTAATTAAAATCACCCCCCCATCGGGGGCGGAGCTAGCGCCTGAACTGCATGGCAGCGTTTGGCTAGAGCTCCGGCTTACAACCTGCTGTGAGGACGGCAATCTTTAGCCTGAAGAGAGAAAAAATGGTTAAATACGGCGGCCAGAAGCAAGGGGATGCTTCCCTGCAAGCTAAATCGTCTCACGCTGTGTCAGACATGACGAAATACCTGAAAAAGCAGCAAACAACAGGCCCAGCCAAAGAACCCAAGATGGCCGCGGCGTCTGGCGGTGCCGCACGAGGACGCACCTCTAGCCAATCTGAAGGAGAAGATGACATAGAAGACTCGGGTGAGTCGCAAAACCTCCCGATATCACGCCGCTTTATTAAACAAGCTTTGGAAGAAGCCATGAAAATAGTTGCCTCTCTGCTTGGTGACTTTGACCCGGCCATGCTCATAATTGAACGGGCTCACAGAGCCTTACGTCCGCGTCCTAAGGACATTGAACCCCCCAGGGACATCATAAGCAGATTCTTGAACTTTCAAGACAAAGAAGCGATTCTAAAAGCGGCTAGAATTGCTCCCACGATTCTCCTGGAGGAGGCTCCCATACAAATATTTCAAGATTTATCTCCGTCAACCCTACAAAAACGGAGACTTCTCAGACCTCTCACATCACTCCTCAGAAAGAAAAAAATCCTATATAGATGGACTTTTCCATTTGGACTTTCCTTTATGCTGGCTGGAAATAGGATCATTATCTCCTCCTACTCGGATCTCTTGGAGGCCTGCAAAGCTTTGGACTCTCCTCCACTAGACATTCCAGACTGGGATAAAGCTCAAGATATCTCATCTTTGCCTCCTTTACCTGTCTTACAGCCTTGGGAAACTTCTGCTACTCCCAAGAAGCAAAGATCCAAGAAGTCCAAAGATCCAACAACACCTAAGAAGACCCTCTCCTTTCAAGACGGTTCCTGAGGACCTTGTATTTACTCCAATATCTCAGAGTGAAATTGCCTCTTATACTGTCTTACACTTATCTCTCCCATGCATCTGTTTATTGCTCCCCACTTTCTTACTCTGCGGCCCAAATAAGGCCTCTTCTCTCTTGTCCTATTCTTAAGCTTTTATTTATCTCCCTCTTCTGTCTACACTTCTTCTTTTCCACTTGCCGTCCCCACCTCGATGCAGGTTACCAGTGAAACGAAATTCACTTCTCCCCTATCCGTTACAGGTTGTTACTTGTACAACCATACTTTTTGTTATTTTTCCACTTAAAGTGGACCCAAGTTTTAGTTTTTCCTTATTCTGTTATAATGTTGGGCTTGTCGAGCTCGTCATGCTGTCTGCTCATAGTTACACTAACTGCCTTAGGATACCAATAACATGTCAGACTTAAACATAGTTTCATACAATGTGAAGGGTATGAGGTCCCCCTCTAAGCGTAGCCAAATCTTTTCTCTTCTTTGGAGGGAGAGAAGCTCTGTGATATTTTTACAGGAGACCCACTTCAAGCATAACAAATATCCTGACCTATCCTTCTCTAGGTTTCCCGCTTGGTTTCATTGTGGAGCTAATGGGGCGGCCTCTAGGGGGGTCGGCATTGGTTTCCGCAGAGGCATCCCTTTCTCTTACATCAGTCATATCCAAGACCCAGAGGGTCGTTTTATCATTTTAAAAGGTAAAATAGGCCAAACGCTTTACACCTTTGTAAATGCTTATGCCCCCAATGCTGACCAACCTAGATGGCTTGCCGAACTTCTCTCCTTGGTGGAGCTGCACAGAGAGGGAATACTCATTCTTGCAGGTGATCTAAATATGGCTTTTAACCCCCTGACAGATACCTCCTCGAAAAAATCTGCTCTATCTGCAAAGGCAATCCGCGCTACTCTGGCTAGACTGTATAAACTAGGGCTTACTGATGTTTGGAGATGTCTCAATCCTAACACTATTGACTATTCCTTTTTCTCCTCAGCCAACAATTCCTATAGCAGAATCGACTACATACTGATCTCAAAGGAATATTTACAACTCTGCTCCTCTGCAAAAATTGGGTCCATGACGCTTTCAGATCACTCGCCTATCTTCTGCACACTTTGCCCCCCACAAGGTCTTGGTAAGAAAACTGGTTGGAGGTTCAATGAGTCTGTTTTGAATAATGCATCACACAAAAATCGTATATCATCCCTATTAAGCGAATACTTTCTTCTAAACCAATCTCCTGATACCTCTCCTAGCATACTGTGGGACGCCCACAAAGCTTACATCAGAGGACAATTAATTAGTCTCAGCTCACATTTAAAGAAAGAATCTGAAAAGAAATTAAACTCCCTTCTCTCCAAAATCAATACATTAGAAAAGACACATAAAATATCCCTACTCCAATCACACTTATCTGAACTATTACTCCTAAAAACTGAGCTAAAAAACATGCTAAATGAACGTTCTGCTAAATTCTTCCTAAACTCCCAACAAAAAATCTTTGCCCATGGAGACAAAGCCACTAAATATCAAATCCAGAGGATTAAACATAGAAAAATAGCAAGCTACGTGCAAAGCATCACCTCTCCTCAAGGTTCCACATATCTGAAATCTGAAGATATTGCTGAACAATTCAGACTCTTTTATGAATCCCTCTATAACCTCCCTTCTCCTACTCTCCCATACCCTAATTTAGACAAAAGCCAGAATATATCCCTCTTTCTCAGATCCTTAAAGCTTCCAACCCTTTCCAAAGATCAGCATGATCTCCTTGCTGCTCCCTTTACCTTAACAGATATCCAAACAGCACTAAAATCCTCCCCTACAGGGAAATGCCCAGGTCCTGACGGACTTCCCTTGCCCTACTACAGAGCGTTTTCAGATACACTACTCCCTCAACTACTTCCAATTTGTAATAACGCCCTCCTGAATACCCCGGTATCCCCTGATATGTCTAGAGCCACGATCACTATTATCCCTAAAACAGGAAAAGATCCCTCATTATGTTCCAACTATCGGCCCATATCGCTGCTCAATGCAGACTTAAAATTATTGGCTAAAATGTTAGCAAACAGACTACAAGCCTTTCTCCCCTCTTTGATTCACTCAGACCAAGTGGGTTTTATTAAAGGTAGAGAAGGGAAAGATAATGTTATGAAAGTATTAAATGCTCTGTTTTTCTCCTCCCTCAAGAAGATCCCTATAGTCCTTCTAGGTACTGATGCTGAGAAAGCATTCGATAGAATAGATTGGGTTTTTATTAGCCTTACTCTTTCTAAGTTCAACATTCCGGAACAATTTTCCAACGCGATAACAGCTATGTATCATTCTTCCTCAGCATCAGTATCAGTTAATGGCATTTTATCCCCTAGCTTCCGTATACAAAATGGTACGAGGCAAGGCTGCCCCCTTTCCCCCCTCATATTTGTACTAGTAATGGAAACACTCTTACAGGCTTTGAGACAACAAAAAGACATCTTAGGACTTAGGGTTGGGGATTGGGAGGTCAAACTAGCTGCTTTTGCGGATGATCTCTTGATCCTCACAACTAACCCGAAAAAATCCCTCCCTTCTATCATATCTCTACTTGAACTATTTGGTTCTCTATCAAACTTTAAGGTTAATCCCACAAAATCACAACTCATTCATAAGGGTTTCTCCCCCTCTGAAATTAAATCCCTCAAACTCCATTCTCCATTTGATTGGTCCACACAACTACTTACATACCTAGGGATAAAAATTTCCCCTAACACGGCTGATCTATACAAACTTAACTTTATCCCTCTCCTACACTCTATTATCGCTCAGATAGACTCATTGGACCTCCCTTTCCTTTCATGGTTTGGCAGAAAAAACCTGATATCTGCCCTGATCTTACCCAGACTAACATATTTCATGCAGACCCTCCCTATCAAGCTTCCGAAATCTTTCTTCAATAAGTTTAATAGGGCGGTTCGTAAGTTTATCTGGAAAAACCGTAGACCTAGAATATCCTTTGACATGCTAGCAAAGCCCAAACATCTAGGTGGTATCAATCTTCCTGACCCTGAAAACTATCTGAGGGCTATACATCTAGCCAGAGTAGTAGACTGGATTAGAGCTCCTCCTCATAAGGCTTGGGTCCTAATGGAAGGATATTTCCTTCCCTCCTCTCCTAGAGCCTTGCTCCTTGCCGGAAAACCCTTTCCCCTACCTCAACAAATTCAAAACCCACTGATAAGATGTACATTAGCAGTATGGGATTGGTTTCTTTCATACAACAAGATATTAACCATTCCTTCACCGCTCCTCACTCTCAAAGATATTATTGACCTGGCTCCTTCGGATTTAAAAGAGACGTGCCACCCTCTGATTAGACGCTCAGACTTACTTATTGCTGAGATTCTAAATACAGATGGTAAAGTTCTCCCTCTATCATCTCTCTTTGAGAATCTGAAGGATTCCTTGTCTCTTTCCTCCACACAAAATTTTAATTTTCTCTCGACCGAAATCACTTCTATTCTCAATTCCTCTCCCCTGCAACAGCTTTCCTTCTGGTTCGACACTACAATTGGGTCAAAACTCCCACCACAAAGAATCATTTCATCCCTATACAAACGGTTGAAGGCTCCAGGATCTCTAGTCAAACCAGCTATAGTCGGTTCATGGGAAACAGATCTTGTTCGCTCACTATCACCGTTAGAAATCAAATTGATGTTCTCTATACCTCACAAAACTTCTAGATGTGTCCGTATACAAGAGAATGGCTACAAGGTTATGATGAGATGGTATAAAACCCCAGAAAATATTGCTTTATACTTCCCTAACGTTTCTAACGTTTGTTGGAGATGCAAAACCTCAAAGGGTACCTTTTACCACATATGGTGGGGTTGTCATATCATCAATGATTGGTGGATTAATATAATCAATAAATGTAATAGCATTTGCAACTCAGCTATCCCGTGTTCTCCTGACCTAGCCCTTCTTAGTCTAGGATTAGGTAAGATTTGCAAAAAAGTCAGATCTCTTTTTCTTATATTATTGGCTGCAGCCAGAATTCTTATTGCGACGGCCTGGCTTTCCAGTGAAGCCCCGGCTGAAGCCGCTTGGGTCAATAAAGATGACCAAATTTATAGATTAGAAGAACTCTCCCATTGGGAAGCACATACACGATCCGTCTTTATAGATGTGTGGTTCCCATGGAAGAGTTTCAGAGGTTTCTCCTGATCCCCAGTACTCTCCTTTACCCCCCCCCCTTCAACATCCCCCTTTCACACCTGCTACCCCTTCACACCCAGAGACATATATGGATTACCTGAATAATGTAACTCTTTTCTGATAGCTAGACACATTATCTATGAGCAAAATAGCCCACACCTTTGGTTAATTATGTTGTTACTTGCAAATCTGTTTTCCAGTAATATACTAGTGAATACGGCGCTATAATTGTTGCCCTCAACTGGTCAAGCTATGAATGTATTCATTCCTCAGTGTTTTTTTTTTCTTTTTATTTCCCTTTTGTTTTTCATACTTGTACATCATTTCTGTATACCACTCGGCTGTACCATCTTTTATTTTAAAACAATAAAAAAAATGTTAAAGAAGAAAAAAAATCACCCCCCCATCATTGGTGGCCAGTGCGGCCTCTCCTCCCCCCCCCCCTAATTAAAATCACCTTCCCCCATCATTGGTGGCAGCAGAGAAATACGATCGGAGTCCCAGTTTAATCGCTGGGGCTCCGATCGGTAACCATGGCAACCAGGACGCTACTGTAGTCCTGGTTGCCATTGTTACTTAGCAATTTTAGAAGCATTATACTTACCTTCGCTGTCTGTGACCGGCCGGGCGCTCCTCGGAGCCTCCTCCTACTGGTAAGTGAAAGGTCTGTGCGGCACATTTCCTATAGCACAGACCTGTCACTTACCAGTAGGAGGAGCGCCCAGCCGGACACAGACATTGCAGGTAAGTATAATGCTTAAAAAATTGCTAAGTAACCATGGCAACCAGGACTGCAGTAGCATCCTGGTTGCCATGGTTACCGATCGGAGCCCTAGCGATTAAACTGGGACTCCGATCGGAACTCTCCGCTGCCACCAATGATGGGGGAAGGTGATTTTAATTAGGGGGGGGGAGAGGGGAGGCTGCACTGGCCACCAATGATGGGGGAAGGTGATATTAATTAGGAGGGGGGAGAGGGTAGGCCGCACTGGCCAGCAATGAATATAATACTGGGGAGGGAGGGAGGGGGGCTGTACTGGCCACCAATGTTTGGGGGGGGTGATTTTAATTAGGGGGGAAGAGGGGAGGCCGCACTGGCCACTAATGATGGGGGAAGGTGATTTTAATTAGGGGGGGAGGGGAGGCCGCACTGGCCACCAATGAGTTAAATACAGGGGAGGGGGGTCTGCCCCCTCCTGCCTGGCTGCACCTGATCTCTTACAGGGGGCTATGATACGCACAGTTAACCCCCCTCAGGTGTGGCACCTGAGGGGTTAATTGTGCGGATCACAGCCCCCTGTAAGAGATCGGGTGCTGTCAGGCAGCAGGGGGCAGTCATGTACACAGTTCGTAATATATTCTAACTTGAAGCGTCCCCATCACTATGGGAACGCCTCTGTGTTAGAATATACTGTCGGATCTGAGCTTTTATGCAGACGGATCTGCGGATCCATCTGTGTGAAAGTAGCCTACGACAACGGACCACGGACGCGGATGCCAAACTTGTGTGCATCCGTGTTTTTTCACGGACCCATTGACTTGAATGGGTCCGTGAACCGTTATTTTTTTTTTTTTAGAAATGGGCATGGTCATACATGGGCCGACAGAATTGCAGTAATTTACTGGCTCAAATTTTAGGGCAAACATATGCTTATAGCTGGTGCAGCTTTGCTTTTCTGGTGCACCGACTGTCAGAGGATGTGCCAAATGCACAGTATTAAGCAGCCTTCACCTCTTAAGAAATCTGGTACCTCTTTCTTTAGCGTCCTTCTTATTAAGACTGGCATAGGAAATACCAATCTTCAGAACTGTGTACTTGCAATTTGTTTTGTTCTGTAATGCTATTTAATATTGTTTAATGTTACTTTATATGTTGGTACCTTGTAATGTACCCAGCAAATCTTTGTATAGATTGGTCAGGGTTAATGATCCTGACCCAGCTCTTGCAGGAAGTTAGGTGTGGACTTAGGCCCATCACTAGCTCAGACAGTCAGTCTAGTGTTGTCTAAAGTTAGAGAAGGAAGTGAAAGCTGTGACACCTGGTCTAGTATGAAAGTTACAGAGAAGCACCTTCTCTGAGGATTATCTGCTGAAAGACCTCACCATTTCTAGGATACTCCAGAAGGAGCGAGAGAGAGAGAAAGGATAGAACCAAGAAGGTCCAGAATCTGCATGGCCAAGCATTGGAGTCAGCCAGTAAGGTATTTGCTGATCAAAGCTACTGACTTTACTGCAATGAGACATTGCGGATACACCCTCCACACCTGTCCATGGCCTGGTCAGTCATATGTTAACCTTGTATCCCTTAGTTGGAAATTAGAGCCATCATTGCAAGAGTAATATTGCCAGCCATAGATTCTGCTGAAGGAGACTCTGGAAAGATAGAGAGGAAAGAGTACTATAATTCCCTTCCTTACTCAAATCCATACATTGCTATCTAGGAGGATTTGCTCTGTGAATTATTTTTGATACCGTTGGATTTACTAAAACTCTCATGCTGCACTTTAGTCAAAAGAGATGTTTATTTCCTACAACTGGCCTGGTTACTGACTCCTGCGCGATACACTGGCCATTGCACCCTATATGTCCTGCCTTATACCCACACCAAACTCTATAACATCAAGGGCACCACAACTGTCAATAGGCAGGATCCCCAACATCCCGGTGTGCCCCGAGGGATGAAAGGGTGCACCCTCCTAACACTGCCCTGAACCTAGGGAGCTTTGTTGTGAGGATTGCCACTGTTATTGACTGTTATAGCCAGAGCCACTACCACTCCTATCATCCACTCCTCCTGGGACATGTGCAGGCACCTTCTCTCTTCCATTATATTCACACACTGTGATTATGGTGATATTTCTGTGAATAATTGAAGAAGATGCTGCTAATAGGATTTCATCTCTGGATTTTTTTCTTCTTCTCTACATTCATGACATGACAATAATTCTTCGTCTCTGGATACAGAGACTGACACATATGGCATTTTAATAGCAACAGTGAGATGAAATGAGGCATTTCACAGTATTGTTTGAGTGAATGCATGTACTGATAATATTAGCTGCTGCTCTCAATAAATGAGTTACAGGCCCTCTGGGACAATATTTTGGCTTACACGGTCTTGCATATTGCAAAATTGGTATAAGGTAGATTATTGCGACAGACAGGGAAAACCTTTTGCAGTAATCTTAGCATCTGGATGACCAGAGGGGTATTAAATGTAGAGAGTGCATTTGGTCAAAATTAGAAGTAACTGTGCACATCAATGCAGGGGCCAGCACAGACATTAGGGGGTCCATGTGCAAGAATAGCATGTGGGACCCTTGCTGTTTAAAGAGAAGGGTTTACCAAAAATTTGTTCTGCCAGTTAAAACCAGATAGTGACACATATCCCTTTTTTAACCTGTTTTTATTTTCTGATTGTGCAGTACCACAGCAGACCATGGGGTATCTGCACATGGTTTGTTATTTAATGTTATGTAATGTTATGCCATGTATTGTGCTTAGCTTACTATGGTATGGATGGCACAGCCAGGGTTAACAATCCTGGCTCAGTCACTGTAGAAGTTTGGATCCACTGTGTCACTGAACAGATTTGGCTTGCGGCTAAGGGTGCTATGTAAGTGGCCCCCCTGGTCTTCACCCTTTAAACCCTATACAGGGATCTAGACACCACTGCAGTGGAACCACCAGGCTAGTACCTCTTAGAGTAGTCTCTATTCAGTGATGTTGACCCAGGTGTAATGCAGAGGGGACGGGCAAAATCGTGGTCAAAGGACAAGCCAACATCAGGGAAGGCAGAGTTCATTCAATCCAGTGTTCAGTCCAAAAGTTGAGGAAGGCAGCAAGTGAGCAAAACCAGAGCTGTGGAGGTAGTAAGCCAAAGTTCTGACTCCAAATCTGGCACCAACTTCAGCTCCGTCTACTTCATAAATAGCCAATAATTAGTCATAACAAATTTACTGTCAAGTAATCAGGATTCTTAGATAGAACTTAAACCATATTTATTGGAATGCGATTTCTTAAGAAATACATTTTGTAAACTTCTGTAAGTAAATATGCAATGCACTGTGCATTAATAAGTGGAAAACTATGTTGTGCACTTGATAATTGTAAGAAATCTATGAATTTGACCTCAGAAAAAGTGTTGCCTCACATATATCTTCTTCATGAACACGTTCATCTAATTATTTTGAGAGCAGGGAATAACCTCTCTACAATAACTTGGGTTGGTGGCAAAGCAGTAACCACAAGACCCACAATTGCAGGATACAAAGGAAAACTGTTACTTTTAATACTTTTGATGAATCCGCAAACTGCTCTGGTTTCTTATAGTGCAAGTGGAAAATTGTGCTGAACTTTACTTGTTTTGTTCTCTGTGGGTATGGGTGAACACACACACATATATATATATTTTTTTTAATATATTTTTTTTATTATAAACAGTACAGACCAAAAGTTTGGACACACCTTCTCATTCAAAGAGTTTTCTTTATTTTCATGACTTTGAAAATTGTAGATTCACACTGAAGGCATCAAAACTAGGAATTAACACATGTGGAATTATATACATAACAAACAAGTGGGAAACAACTGAAAATATGTCATATTCTAGGTTCTTCAAAGTAGCCACCTTTTGCTTTGATTACTGCTTTGCACACTCTTGGCATTCTCTTGATGAGCTTCAAGAGGTAGTCCCCTGAAATGGTTTTCACTTCACAGGTGTGCCCTGTCAGGTTTAATAAGTGGGATTTCTTGCCTTATAAATGGGGTTGGGACCATCATTTGCGTTTAGGAGAAGTCAGGTGGATACACAGCTGATAGTCCTACTGAATAGACTGTTAGAATTTGTATTATGGCAAGAAAAAAGCAGCTAAGGGGTCTTTCACACCTGCGTTCTTTTCTTCCGGCATAGAGTTCCGTCGTCGGGACTCTATGCCGGAAGAATCCTGATCAGTTTTATCCTAATGCATTCTGAATGGAGTGAAATCCGTTAAGGATGCATCAGGATGTCTTCAGTTCCGGAACGGAACGTTTTTTGGCCAGAGAAAATACCGCAGCATGCTGCCCTTTTTGCTCCGGCCAAAAATCCTGAAGACTTGCCGCAAGGAGGTGCCCATTGAAAGGCATTGATCCGGATCCGGCCTTAAGCTAAACGTCGTTTCGGCGCATTGCCGCATCCGACGTTTAGCTTTTTCTGAATGGTTACCATGGCTGCTGGGACGCTAAAGTCCTGGCAGCCATGGTAAAGTGTAGCGGGAAGCGGGGGAGCAGCATCCAGAGTGACGTCAGGGCGCCCCAAGCGCATGGATCACGTGATCGCATGGCACGTCATCCATGTGCATGGGGCGCTCTGACGTCATTCTGGAGCGCCCCGGGAGCCCGGGAGCCGCACGGACTGTAAGTATACAGCTCCCCCGCTCCCCGCTCCTACTATGGCAACCAGGACTTTAATAGCGTCCTGGCTGCCATAGTAACACTGAAAGCATTTTGAAGACGGATCCGTCTTCAAATGCTTTCAGTACACTTGCGTTTTTCCAGATCCGGCGTGTAATTCCGGCAAGTGGAGTACACGCCGGATCCGGACAACGCAAGTGTGAAAGAGGCCTAAGTAAAGAAAAACGAGTGGCCATCATTACTTTAAGAAATGAAGGTCAGTCAGTCAGCTGAAAAATTGGGAAAACTTTGAAAGTAAGGGCTATTTGACCATGAAGGAGAGTGATGGGGTTCTGCGCCAGATGACCTGGCCTCCACAGTCACCGGACCTGAACCCAATTGAGATGGTTTGGGGTGAGCTGGACCGCAGAGTGAAGGCAAAAGGGCCAACAAGTGCTAAGCATCTCTGGGAACTCCTTCAAGACTGTTGGAAGACCATTTCAGGGGACTACCTCTTGAAGCTCATCAAGAGAATGCCAAGAGTGTGCAAAGCAGTAATCAAAGCAAAAGGTGGCTACTTTGAAGAACCTAGAATATGACATATTTTCAGTTGTTTCACACTTGTTTGTTATGTATATAATTCCACATGTGTTAATTCATAGTTTTGATGCCTTCATAGTCATGAAAATAAAGAAAACTCTTTGAATGAGAAGGTGTGTCCAAACTTTTGGTCTGTACTGTATATATATATATAATATATACCGTTGGATTTACTAAAACATTTTCAGTTGTGTGCTATGTCTAAATGTATGTGTAGTTGCTAATGTAAGAAAAAACAGAGCATGTTGTCAGAGAGTCAGATAAATCCATGCAGTGATATGTGTATGACCTAGATCCAGAGATCTCTCCATTAAGGCTTGGTCTACACGACGACATTTGTCGCGCGACAATAAGTCGCGTGACAGATAGGGCGCAACATTTTTCGCGCAACATTTCGTTGCACCAATGTCGCGCGACAATTTTTATAATGGCAGTCTATGGTGTCGCACTGCAACATGCAACATGCTGTGACTGCGACACAACAGTCGCAGAAAAATCCATCTCAAATGGATTTTCTGGGACTGTTGCGTCGCAGTCGCAGCATGTTGCATGTTGCAGTGCGACACCATAGACTGCCATTATAAAAATTGTTGCGCGACATTGGTGCAACAAAATGTTGAGCGACAAATGTCGTCGTGTAGACCTAGCCTTAATGCCCCAATTGCCCTGCTATATTTATTTCAAACTGGAAGTTCAGGGTTTGTGTCCTTTCTGAGGCAGCTCTCTCCCTATCACATCTCGGGGGGGGGGGGGGGGGGGGTCAGTCATTTCTGACACAGCTCTCTCCCTATCAAGTGATGGTGACTCATATTCCTCAATCATAGATTTTAGACATAAAACTCAGAAAATGGAGATTTGACAATTAAGTACAATTAGCACCATTCATGTTCATTAACCACTTAATTTCTTTCACAACAGCTCAGGAGGTGTTTCCTTTCTCAGAGGGTGCGCCCCTTCTGCAGCAGCTCTCTCCCTGTAACGGTTGCAGCTCCTAGCAGTAGATCCTGCTGGTGGCAGTTGAAGGATCAGAACAAGCAGCAGGTGGCGCTATATGAATACATTTTATTGAATAACTCAGTGACTATATTACATTTTTTATTATATGCAACTACAAAAATAATCAGATCAAGGAGCTGGTTTGAAAAAGTAGAATATTTTTCATGGAATAAACCATTTAATGCTGTCTTCCTGTTCTGTCTAGCAGTTCTGAGATCACTGCAGGCATGTCCAGTAGTGAACTTCTTCCTCTGAGGGAGGAGGAACTTCACTACTGAGCAAATGCAGCACCGTGAAGGACCTTGGAGCAGCATGAAGATGCCTAGTATGCGGGACAGGAGAAAACACAGGAGGTGAGAACTGATTATCTATCACCACTAGAACACCCAGCTTATTACTGTTTATAGAATAAGGGACAGGAGAGGTGAGGACTGATAATCTATCATCACAACGACACCCTGCCTATCACTGTTTATAATATAAGGACAAGAGAGAACACAGGAGAGGTGAGAACTGATTATCTATCACTACTAAAACACCCAGATTATTATTGTTTATAATATAAGGATAGGAGAGACCGCAGGAGAGGTGAGGACTTATTATCTATCGCCACTAGAACGCCCTGCTTATCACTCTATAATATAAGGACAGGAGAGAACACAGGAGGTGAGAACTGATTATCTACCACCACTAGAACACCCTGCTTATCACACTATAATATAAGGACAGGAGAGAACAAAGGAGAGGTGAGAACTGATTTGCAATCGTTAGAACATATAAATAAAGACCTTAGATATATAGAACATAAAATATATGTATCATTTAAGATTGATTTAACATTTCTAAATTGTTCTAAATTTCTATATACCATGTTTTGAGCTGGAGTCGGGGTCGGTACATTTCTACTCTGACTCCAACTTCACCTAAAACTGCCTTTGCCTCCAACTCCACATCCCTGGGCAAAATGAGAGTCAAGAAGAGGTCAAACACAGGAAGTCAGAATTTAATATAGCCCACCATCACATTGATTAGTAAACTACAATATATATTGATTAGGAGCACTCCCATAAGGGGAAGGTGCCTTAAAAACCCTAGGAAAGCTTGCCATTTTAGCGTGTGCACACGCTGGCCTTTTAAAGGCCAGAGAGCGAACATACACACCCTAGGGGCTGAGAAGTCACTGCCTGTAAAGGAGTAGTCTACAGTCAGCATGGAGTGGGTGGAGCAGTGCTACTCCAGTGGCCATGTGCATCTCGGAAGAAGAGGAAAACACTGATGGCCATAGACTGGAGCACTGGAGTGGGAGATGGGGTAACTATTGCAGTGGCTGTGCTCACTGGGAGCAGGTGGGCTTGGACTGACAATATCATAGTAGGGTAATTATGATTTTAGCTGAAAGACCATCACAGACCTGGACACAGACATACATCATATGTGGGTCCTTGGCTGCCCAGCACCTCCCCTTCTCATAGCACCCTTGAAAATATCTAGCGGATGTGACGCTTTCTTGATGTTAGATTCCAGTTTTCCAGTAATAATGTAGCATGTAGATATGTTCTTACAAATTTCTTTCATTTCCCAAAGGAGCACCAATCTGTGACGAAGAATAAAAGTTGCCCCTGTAGATCAGCATGCTATGGGTTTTGACATTGGAACCATAGGTAGCAAAAACTTTCAGGGATTCTACTAGGGTCCAGAGGCTTTACATGTATCTTCTGGAATCTGGATTCAATCAAAAACGTAACCTGCCCAGTGCCTTTAATAACACTGGTGTCTTCTTATGTGGCTCCTTGGTGAATGTTGTCTGTAGACAAATCAAACATTTTTATGATGTGCAACCAATTAGCCAAGACTAAACATTTTTAAGCGACCTCTTAAGAGTGGTTGGAACCACAGTGGGGTTCAAACCAACCTAGTCCCTGACGCTAGATTCCGGCTATATCGCTCCACAGGCACCTCTGTAGGTCCCGGGTCTCTGGGAATCAACATCCTCTTGATGAACATCATGTGACCACTATAGCCAATCACTGGAAGCAATGATTAGGTGAGTACTACTTTTTTTTTTTTATTAACACCACATGGGTTCCACTACAGTAAGAGAGGCACTAAGGGGACAGCAATACTATAAGGGGGCACTAAGAGGGCATTATACTGTGTTTGGGCATTAAGGGAGCATTCCTACTATGTGGGGGCACTAAGGTGACGTAACTACTGTGTGGGGACATCAAAGGGGTTGTGTCACAACCAGACAGCTGAGAAGCTCTGACAGGAGCCTTCCAGATCCTCCTCCTTGAGTTTCTTTGTTTTGGTTTCAGTTCCTCATCTCGTTAGTCTATCTCAGCTGTCATGCAGTTGGACTGATTGCTTCCCTTTAAGTTCCTCCCCATAATGCAGTAGTGTGCGGCTTATACAACTTCCTGGAGTGTGTGTGCATGTTGTTCCTATTTCCCAGTCCTCTGCAAGATAAGTGCTGTTCCTTTATTTGTGATTTTCTGTCTGCTGGATTTCAGGAGACCCTGACTCCCTCCGTGTCTAGTGTAGGGAGCCGGTGGTCGTGTCCCCTCACTATTGTAGGGTCTTCAGGTATTAGATAGCCGAGGTATGTGGATATGCGCCCATCCACCTTTGGGGTGTTCGCATAGGCTGAGCAGTCAGGGAGAGTGGCAGGTCTCATGCAGGGGTCTCCCTTTTGTTCCTTAATTGTGGATCCAGTGAGTCATTGATTATATTGCATTGTCTTGTTTCCTGTACACCATCCGTGACATTATAAGCCGCCAAAACCGTCTCAAGCATGGATCCGGTTTCACTTTTGGCTGAACGCTTCCAGGGTCTTTCATTGGAGGTAGCTGATCTCCGTAAGACTTTTTCTCAGTTTCAAGTGACCGGTTCAGCTTGCGTTCATGGAGTTTGTTCTGAGCCTAAGATCTCGCTCCCGGATACGTTCTCCGGGGGTAGTGAGTATTTTGTGCGTTTTAGAGAGGCTTGCAAACTCCATTTTCGCCTTCTTCCCCATTCCTCTGGTGATGAGGAACGGAGGGTGGGGATCATTATATCGCTGCTCAGGGGTAACGCTCAGTCCTGGGCCTTTTCGCTGCCGGAGGGGGCACGGCCCCTCCGTTCAGTGGATGAATTCTTTTTAGCCCTGGGTCAGATATATGATGATCTGGATCGTATTGCTCTGGCTGAGTCTAGACTACGTCTGTTATGCCAGGGTAAACAATCCGCAGAGATATACTGCTCAGAATTTCGGAGATGGGCAGCTGATACTGGTTGGAATGATGCTGCACTCCGAAGTCAAATTTGCCATGGTCTTTCAGAGGGATTGAAAGATGCATTTGCCTTTCATGAGAGACCTACCTCCTTGGATTCTGCTATGTCTCAGGCCGTTCGTATTGACAGGCGTCTTAGAGAGAGAGGAGAGATCTCTCCTTCCTGTCATACTCAGTCCCGGGACAGTGCAGCGGTCTCATTCTGAAAGGCAGGGGTCTCAGTCGCTGTCAGCCCCTTCTGAGCAGGAGCCCATGCAGCTGGGGTTGATTGCCTCTGACAATAGAAGATTCAGCCCGCATGGGAGGGTTTGTTTTTGTTGTGGAGGTATAAATCATTTGGCAAATGTTTGTCCCTCTAGGAGATTCAGGCAGTTTTCTGGGAGTAATAAAGAAACAAAAAGGAAAAAATCTTTTAAAAATGTTCCGTCTGTTACTATTGGCAGGGTTGAGGCGGAAATTGAAGGTTTTCCGTTTGCTTGTAGTTCCCGTTTTGTCCTGCCTGCTAGGGTGGCGCTAGAGAGCAAGAGCCTTTTTTGTGAGATTTTTGTGGATAGTGGAGCAGCTGTCAATCTCATTGATAATCAATTTGCAATAACTCATAGTTTCCAGGTATGCACTTTGGGAAAGGATATTCCTGTTTTGGCTATTGATTCCGCTCCACTTTCTCAAAAATCATTAAAGGGCATAGTTCACAATATCCGTTTAATTGTGAGTGATGCTCATGTTGAGGATGTGTCATGTTTCGTCCTTAGCGGTTTGCCTACTCCTCTAGTGTTGGGGCTACCCTGGCTCACTAAACATAACCCCACCATTGATTGGCAAGCGAGGCAAATAAATGGTTGGAGTGACTTTTGCAGAGAGAATTGCCTAATGACATCTGTTTCTGAGGTTTCTACTAAGACTGTACCACCTTTCCTCTCTGAATTTTCGGATGTCTTTTCTGAGAGTGGAGTTCAGGATTTGCCTCCGCACAGGGAGTACGATTGCCCTATTAATCTCATCCCAGGCGCCAAGCTGCCTAAATCTCGTTTATACAATCTTTCCCAACCTGAGAGGGTCGCTATGCGCGCTTATATCTCTGAGAGTCTGAGAAAAGGACACATACGACCCTCGAAGTCACCTGTTGCCGCTGGTTTTTTCTTTGTTAAGAAAAAAGATGGTTCTTTAAGACCTTGTCTGGATTTTAGGGAGCTGAACAGTATCACTATTCGTGACCCTTATCCGCTTCCTCTGATCCCGGACCTGTTTAACCAGGTTGTTGGGGCTAAAGTCTTTTCCAAATTAGACCTAAGAGGGGCATACAACCTGGTCAGGGTCAGAGAAGGAGACGAATGGAAGACGGCTTTCAATACCCCTGAGGGCCATTTTGAGAATTTGGTTATGCCTTTTGGTTTGATGAATGCCCCAGCCGTTTTTCAGCATTTCGTGAACAGCATTTTTTATCATTTAATGGGAAAATTTGTTTTAGTGTATTTGGATGACATTTTGATTTTTTCTCCTGATTTCAAGACTTATAAGGAACACTTACGTCAGGTCTTGCTCATCTTGCGGGAGAATAAATTATACGCGAAACTGGAAAAATGTGTGTTTGCGGTTCCAGAAATTCAATTTCTGGGGTTTCTTCTCTCCGCTTCTGGTTTTCGCATGGACCCCGAGAAGGTCCGCGCTGTGCTTGAGTGGGAGCTTCCTGAGAATCAGAAGGCGCTGATGCGTTTTTTGGGCTTTGCCAATTATTACAGGAAATTTATTTTGAATTATTCCTCTGTTGTTAAACCACTCACTGATATGACCAGAAAGGGGGTAGATTTTTCTTCCTGGTCGGTAGAGGCGCGTAAGGCCTTTTCTAATATCAAGGAGAGTTTTGCTTCCGCTCCCATCCTGGTACAACCTGATATTTCGTTACCCTTCATAGTTGAGGTTGATGCTTCTGAGGTAGGGGTGGGTGCGGTCTTGTCTCAGGGTTCCTCTCCTGCCAAATGGCAATCGTGTGCCTTTTTCTCGAAGAAACTCTCCTCCGCAGAGAGAAATTATGATGTGGGAGATAGGGAATTGTTGGCCATCAAGTTGGCTTTTGAGGAATGGCGCCATTGGCTAGAGGGAGCCAGACACCCTATTACCGTGTTTACTGACCATAAAAATCTGGCCTACTTGGAGTCAGCCAAGCGTCTGAACCCGAGACAGGCCAGATGGTCTTTGTTCTTTTCAAGGTTTAATTTTGTTGTCACGTTCCGCCCTGGGGTTAAGAATGTGAAGGCAGATGCCCTGTCACGTTGTTTTCCGGGAGGTGGGAATTTTGAAGACCCGGGTCCCATTTTGGCTGAAGGTGTGGTGGTCTCTGCTCTTTTTCCTGAATTGGAGGCAGAGGTGCAGGCAGCCCAGTCAGAGGCTCCTGATCTTTGTCCTCCTGGGAGGTTGTTTGTGCCTCTCGCTTTGAGACACAAGATTTTTAAGGAACACCACGATACGGTCCTTGCTGGGCACCCGGGGGCAAGAGCCACACTGGATCTCATCGCTCGGAGATTCTGGTGGCCTGCGCTTCGTAAGTCGGTTGAGGGTTTTGTGGCAGCTTGCGAGACTTGCGCTCGTGCCAAAGTCCCTCATTCACGGCCATCAGGTCCTCTCCTTCCTTTACCCATTCCTTCCCGTCCTTGGACACATCTGTCCATGGACTTCATAAAGGACTTGCCACGTTCTTCGGGGAAGACTGTGATTCTGGTGGTGGTGGACCGTTTTAGCAAAATGGTGCATTTCATCCCTTTTCCTGGTTTGCCCAATGCTAAGACGCTGGCGCAGGCATTTATTGACCACATTGTCAAATTGCATGGTATTCCTTCAGACATAGTCTCTGATAGGGGCACACAGTTTGTTTCCAGATTCTGGAAGGCTTTCTGTTCTCGCTTGGGGGTTCGGTTGTCATTCTCTTCTGCTTTCCACCCGCAGTCGAATGGCCAGACAGAGCGCGTCAATCAGAATCTGGAGACATATCTGCGCTGTTTTGTGGCGGAGAATCAGGAGGATTGGTGTTCTTTTTTGTCCCTTGCTGAGTTTGCTTTAAATAACCGTCGTCAGGAGTCCTCTGATAAGTCACCATTTTTTGGTGCATATGGGTTTCATCCGCAGTTTGGGACTTTCTCGGGAGAGGGGTCTTCTGGTTTACCTGATGAGGACATATTCTCCTCGTCTTTGTCATCTATTTGGCAAAAGATTCAGGATAATCTAAAGAGCATGAGTGAGAGATATAAGCGTGTGGCAGATAAGAGACGTGTGCCTGGTCCGGACCTGAATGTTGGTGATCTGGTGTGATTGTCTACCAAGAATATCAAATTTAAGGTTCCCTCCTGGAAGTTGGGTCCTAGGTTTATTGGGCCTTACAAGATCCTGTCTGTCATCAATCCTGTTGCCTACCGTCTTGATCTTCCTCAGACTTGGAAGATCCATAATGTTTTTCATAAGTCCTTATTGAAACCTTATGTTCAACCTATTGTACCCTCGCCTTTGCCTCCTCCTCCGATTATGGTTGATGGAAATCTTGAATTTCAGGTCTCTAGGATTGTGGATTCTCGTCTTGTCCGCGGTTCCCTCCAGTACCTCGTTCATTGGGAGGGTTATGGTCCTGAGGAGAGGATGTGGGTCCCAGTGACGGACATTAAGGCCACTCGTCTCATCAGGGCTTTCCATAGGTCCCATCCTGAAAAGGTGGGCTCTGAGTGTCCGGAGTCCACTCCTAGAGGGAGGGGTACTGTCAGAACCAGACAGCTGAGAAGCTCTGACAGGAGCCTTCCAGATCCTCCTCCTTGGGTTTCTTTGTTTTGGTTTCAGTTCCTCATCTCGTTAGTCTATCTCAGCTGTCATGCAGTTGGACTGATTGCTTCCCTTTAAGTTCCTCCCCATAATGCAGTAGTGTGCGGCTTATACAACTTCCTGGAGTGTGTGTGCATGCTGTTCCTATTTCCCAGTCCTCTGCAAGATAAGTGCTGTTCCTTTATTTGTGATTTTCTGTCTGCTAGATTTCAGGAGACCCTGACTCCCTCCGTGTCTGGTGTAGGGAGCCGGTGGTCGTGTCCCCTCACTATTGTAGGGTCTTCAGGTATTAGATAGCCGAGGTACGTGGATATGCGCCCATCCACCTTTGGGGTTTTTGCATAGGCTGAGCAGTCAGGGAGAGTGGCAGGTCTCATGCAGGGGTCTCCCTTTTGTTCCTTAGTTGTGGATCCAGTGAGTCATTGATGATATTGCATTGTCTTGTTTCCTGTACACCATCCGTGACATGTTGTGCAAGAATGTTTTTTTTTTTTGGCAAGCCCCACCTCCCCCCACTTGACCAGACCTGTAAAAGGAAGCTTACCTACTTGGTTTTCTAGTGCAGGCTCCCAGCTGATTTTCTCTCGGCTTGCAACCACTCCCTTCCCCCCCACTTGGCCAACGCTGATTGACATGGCCTCCAGCCAGCACCGGAAAGCAGGTAAGTAAGTTTCCCTTTACAGGTGATGCCAAGTGGGATGGAGGTGGTTGCCAAATCCACCCCCCCCCCCCCAATTCTTGCACAGCCCCTTTAAGGGGCTTTACTACTGGGAAGGGGGCACTAAGGGAGCATATCTATTGTGATGGGGTATTAAGGGAGAAATCTACTGTGGGGGGGTAGAGGAGATGGCAATATGGGGGTCCGGGAGGCATTGTGCAAAATATATTGACTTATTCTCCTGCTCAGAACTAGAAAGTGTTTCATTTTCATATTTTTTACATAACCAAGTGTGTGTGGGTGGGGGGGGTGTTGTATGAGGAATACAGGCGATCTTGACTAGCTGTAAAATAGTAGGTTTCGGGGAAGTTACTTGCAGAGGAGTTCACAAATTTGCTATTGGGCTCCACCTTTTCTAGTTACACCCCTGGTCGAACCCCTATCTGGCATCGTCTCTGGACAGGTAAGAGTTAAATCTGTAAATCCTGGATCACAGCAATTTTATTCCCTCTCCCGTTCTTTCCTTCACTTTGCATTTTAGTTATTTAAATTGTAAACACGAAAAGTGCTTCGCAGTCTCGGGCACTTAAGAATGCATTTAGAGCCCCACGTATATTTTAGAATATATTATGTTGGCGGCTGGATCCGTGATGATTTCAACCCCTGCTGAGAAACGGCAAAACTCATTTTTGAGTTTTATTGGAATTTTTTTTTTCTTGTAAAGGAGATAACATGTTCCTATCTGCATCTCAGTGTAAAACGCAGGGTGACTTAAATGAAGAAAATGACTGTAAATGTAGCTTATCATCACTTTATTTGAAGGCGGCATCAATGTATCTTGACTGGAGAAGAGCGGGCACTCGGAATACAAAACCATATTGAAGGTGCTGATCATTTACAAATACAGCTCAACGCTAACCGGAGCCTTCCGATTACATAAGTAGCGACATAAAGAGTATGGAGCACAATAGTAACAGCGACGCAGCCTCAACATAACATCTTTGAAGAGCTGTGAATAGGAAGCATTAAAGTCGTCGGAATTAAAATGACAACAAATGTCAGGAAACATAAAGGGATAATTTGCAAAGAAGAAACGTTGCTGTTTACAAACATGAGTCAAAATCATCATAATCCTGGAGAGAGCTGATACATGACATATAAATAAGAGACGACGAGCCACCTACAGTGACACTTCCAGGAACCGTAGCAGCATTAGGAGATGATAACCTGCCCCAAGAGAGCGAAAATAATATACAGATGCTTCAAGAAGCTACCGACAGCTATCACCTTCTGCACAACACATGACACTATAAAAGTGCTGCGGAGGCATTGTACATCTATATACCTGCAAAAATATGACTGACAACATTCTGTATAGTCAGGTCCAGTAGAAAAACTGATCTAGTCATTCAGATCCACTTTTATACAGTATTATTGTATATTGTATTCTTGTACATAGCAGTATTATAGTAGTTATGTTCTTGTACATAGGAGCAGTATTATAGTAGTTATATTCTTGTACATAGGAGGCAGTATTATAGTAGTTATATTCTTGTACATAGGAGGCAGTATTATAGCAGTTATATTCTTGTACATAGGAGCACTATTATAGTAGTTATATTCTTGTACATAGGAGCAGTATTATAGTAGATATATACTTGTACATAGGAGCAGTATTACAGTAGTTATATTCTTGTACATAGAAGCAGTATTATAGTAGTTAAATTCTTGTACATAGGAGCAGTATTATAGTAGTTATATTCTTGTACATAGGAGCAGTATTATAGTAGTTATATTTTTGTACATAGGAGCAGTATTATAGTAGTTATATTCTTGTACATAGGGGCAGTATTATAGTAGTTATATTCTTGTACATAGGAGCAGTATTATAGTAGTTATATTCTTGTACATAGGAGCAGTATTATAGTAGTTATATTCTTATACATAGGAGCAGTATTATAATAGTTATATTCTTGTACATAGGAGCAGTATTATAGTAGTTATATTTTTGTACATAGGAGCAGTATTATAGTAGGTATATTCTTGTACATAGGAGCAGTATTATAGTAGTTATATTCTTGTACATAGGAACAGTATTATAGTAGTTATATTCTTGTACATAGGAGCAGTATTATAGTAGTTATATTCTTGTACATAGGAGCAGTATTATAGTAGTTATATTCTTGTACATAAGAGCAGTATTATAGTAGTTATATTCTTGTACATAGGAGCAGTATTATAGTAGTTATATTCTTGTACATAGGAGCAGTATTATAGTAGTTATATTCTTGTACATAGGAGGCAGTATTATAGTAGTTATATTCTTGTACATAGGAGCAGTATTATAGTAGTTATATTCTTGTACACAGGAGCAGTATTATAGTAGTTATATTCTTGTACATAGGAGCAGTATTATAGTAGTTATATTCTTGTACATAGGAGCAGTATTATAGTAGTTATATTCTTGTACACAGGAGCAGTATTATAGTAGTTATATTCTTTTACATAGGGGCAGTATTATAGGAGTTATATTCTTGTACATAGGAGCAGTATTATAGTAGTTATATTCTTGTACATAGGAGGCAGTATTATAGTAGTTATATTCTTGTACATAGGAGCAGTATTATAGTAGTTATATTCTTGTACATAGGAGCAGTATTATAGTAGGTATATTCTTGTACATAGGAGCAGTATTATAGTAGTTATATTCTTGTACATAGGAGCAGTATTATAGTAGTTATATTCTTGTACATAGGAGCAGTATTATAGTAGTTATATTCTTGTACATAGGAGGCAGTATTATAGTAGTTATATTCTTGTACATAAGAGCAGTATTATAGTAGTTATATTCTTGTACACAGGAGCAGTATTATAGTAGTTATATTCTTGTACATAGGAGCAGTATTATAGTAGTTATATTCTTATACATAGGAGCAGTATTAGGAAAAGAGAAGTGTAGCAGCTATCACCTGCCCTTCCTTTGGTTGTGAGCACGGATGGCCCGTGTCAGGTGCGGGCAGCAAATGCAGAAAGAAGTTGAGAAAAATCCAGCTGCACTTTAAAGGAATGTGCGTTTATTCAGCTTGCGGTTAAAAACTAATCCATGAAATACAAAAATTAGCAGTCTTGTCTACGCGTTTCGGGCTACCAGAGACATTTCCAGCCCTTCTTCATGACCAAGGGCTGGAAGAAGGGCTGGAAATGTCTCTGGTAGCCCGAAACGCGTAGACAAGACTGCTAATTTTTGTATTTCATGGATGAGTTTTTAACCGCAAGCTGAATAAACGCACATTCCTTTAAAGTGGAGCTGGATTTTTCTCAACTTCTTTCTGCATAGGATCAGTATTATAGTAGTTATATTCTTGTACATAGGAGCAGTATTATAGTAATTATATTCTTGTACATAGGAGCAGTATTATAGTAATTATATTCTTGTACCCTTGAGGCAATATTATAGTATTTATATGCTTATACATAGAGCAGCATTATTGTAACGGTCGCGTACACACACACACAGGGGGGAGGGAAGTGACCACTGCGCTCCACCCTCACCCCTGGCCCTGCCTACTTGCCTCGCGAATCCTAATGACAGGGGACAACTGGACGGCAATCCCTAACTTGGAGTAAGTGCAGGGATGACAGACAGACAAACAACAGGACGTGAACGGACCGAGTCAATACCAGGAAAGCTGCAAAGTACAAATGGAGCAAACAGAGAATTGTCAGGAGAAGCCGGGGTCATAAATACCAGGAGAGCAGAGAAGTACAAGAGGAGTCCTAAGAGAGTAGTCAGGTGGGAGCCGAGGTCACAATACCAGGACGGAAGCGCAGTACAGGAGGATCAGGCAAAAGGATGCTCAAGGAACAGGATCAGGTAAGTATTCAGCAGTCCAACAAATAGCCAGGAACCTATAAATTAACAGGCAACCTGTAGCCAGCAGGCTGCCTGTATTTATAGTGGGGAGTGAGGGTCATGTGACGTGGCCAGCGTCACATGACCGACAGACCAACCAGTCGAGCACCGAGTGATCAGCTCGGCGCTCAAGGCAGACTAGGAGCAGGGAGCCACCCAGCTAGTAAAGCCGCCCTGGGAATGAGGTCAAACACAGAACCTCATTCCAAAAGCTAAGCAACAGTTCTGCGGGCAATGGGGGACCGAGTGCACCTTCGGAACCCCGTGACAATTATAGTAGTCATCATTTATTTTTATAGAGGGAATAGTATTATTATAGTTCTAGTATTGTACATAGAAGCTTTATTATGATTATAAACATTGATTGGCAGCAGAAAGTAGCATTTATCATGTAGAGAATAGGGATGGGTGAACCCTAACTGCAAGTTAAAAAGTCCAGGTTTGGGTTTGGTGTTTGAGTGATTTTATTATTTTCCGTTAAAACATGGTTATATCATAAGTAATAGCATTCTTAAGACTGAATGCAAAATAATGTGGCCATTTATGGGTTAAAAACAAACAACTCACCTCATCCAATTGATGGGGCTCCGATATGTTCCTGACTGGAAGATATTGGCAAAGTTCTCAGCTTTTAACATTGGCTTGAGGAATTAGCTAGTATTGTCAGTTGCGTATCATTTTGGTGCATTTTTTGCAGTGATTTATGTATTTATATATTTTTTTCATCTGCACATTGTATTATTTTGTGTAAGATGTCCTTGTGGTGCATGTGGTCCGCCCCAGCATCCTCCATTGTACGTATTTTTTGCTGGGGATTGCCGTTATCTGTGGACCGTATGCGGAGGAATTGCTCCCCAGGTTATCGACACGCTACAGTGTCTGGGTTTGGAGCATTTCCACCCATTTAGGCCACTTTTTTCAGTGAGTTTTTGTCTTTATGTGTATGGAATGTGCCACTTTATTTTGGTGGTAACATTCTTTTGCACCTGGTAGCTTCTGTGTCACATGGTCTTGTGACGGTATCATCCGTGTCATCGTCTAGTATTCCCTTCTTCCCAAGAAATAGCACCGCCAAGTAATCCACAGAGCAATAAATCGCTATTATCGCTAGTATCTCTGGTATCGCTGGTATCGCCAAATAAGTCTATACATGAGCCAAAGCTGAATGCTAGAAATACTTTACTGGAAGGCAACACAGGCATTTAAACATACAATTTCTTTTATCCCCTTCTCCCATGCAAGGGAGACACCCACACAAATATACATTAACCAATAACACAAAGGTTACAACCCACATAACATCCTCCCCTCTGCCTGTGGTATAATTATGGTACAATGGTTAACATAATTATCCCAGGCAGGACAATACACAATGTCCTCTGTCCTGGAGACAACCGAGGTTTAATTCCATTATCTCTCAGGACAAAGGGAAATCGCCAATACACATGGGGAGACAATAGGACAGACATCACTTACTCAAATATACAATGTCCCACCCTTTACAATACACATAGACATTTAACACATCCCAAAATGGCACAAATTAGACCAGGAATTCAAAAGTTAGTATAAGTCTATGGCCTGGCTATACTCATGGCTTTTCTGTCCAAAACCGGTTCTACACAGTCTTTTATCCTGGAGACAATTGAGAAGTGATCCAATTATCTCCCAAGGACAGAGGCAAGACTTCATTAGCCACATGGTAGCAAAAGACAGCAAAATACATGAACCCACATAACTATGCAGCTATTGCATAAAACCGGTGCATACAACATGGGACCGTAATCACAGGGTAAGAGGCTGGCAGGTAGTCCTCTCCAAGCACCTGTGGCAACCTCAAAAGAGGGGCGTTTGTCACAGGTCTGTTGTGGGTGCAGCTCACAGCTTTATTCTACCTCACAGTGCATTGGTGATACCACTATGGAGGCATGTGAGAGTCTGGCTGTGAGTTGGTTTTTAGCGCTGTTCAGACCCTGTTCACACACCACAGGGAGTTTAGTGGTAGGACCCCATGCTTGCTGAGACATACATGTCACCACTAGATGGGGGTAGCACCACAGTATAAATAGGGCAGTTCAGGCCTAGTTAGTTGTTGAGAGTTGGAAGTGTGAAGGAGAAGGAGATGGAGTGAGGAGCTAAGGGGGAAGGAGAGGTCCCCACTCCTTTCAGCTCTCTCTCTGGAGCTCCACGGCCCAGAGAAGCCATCATACACCTCAGTATCAAAGCCAGGAAGACAGGCAGAGGAAAGTCTACAATCTACTATTCACTCTTCAGGAGTAACAAGTGAATTTTCTGGTCAAGTTTATTATTGAATAAAGACAAAAGAAGGACAAGGCCATTACTCTAGGCGACTTTGTATCTAGGTTAAGGACTTATTAGCTTCTGGCAGCCTCACCGTTATTCTAAGGACAGGTAAGGGTTCTGTTGTATCACTTGTGTAGAAGATCAAGACTGGAACTACCTCAACTGGGACTGAAGTAAGGCAAGGAGCTGAATATTAATGAGTACCTAACTAACTACCCTAGCCTGACACATTACTACCAGCACAGCCTGTTACTGGGATTCATCACACCCAACTTGCATGTGTATCAGAGACTGCTTTATTACTGGATGTAAACTGTTATCTGGAACCTGGTTATAGTAAAGTTTACCGTTGGATTTAAATCTGTCTCATTCTTCTAACTTTATACCACTACAACTCTTAACATTTTTCACCATCAAGGTGCTGGCGTCACGACAATACCTAAGTCAGGGGCCCAGCCGCACAAGCACTCAGCACCCATTCACCATCAAGGGCACCTCAATCACCACCTGGCCGGTGTCCCCTGTAACCGACTGTGCCCCGGAGAATCCAGTGCTGTTCTACCCTTCACTGCACTGGTGGTCCAGGGAGGCGTCTGCTATACCGTGAGTACCCGATGAACTGTATGTACATTCCGGCCCACCGTGAACCTCGCGCGTTCTACCCCTGCGGACCGACACATTGCAACTGTCCATATTGACTCCTTTGCTGGCTAGATTAATTTTTCCATCACATTATGCATTGCTCGTATCCATGGTTATGACCACCTTGCAATCCATCAGCGGTGGTCGTTCTTGCACACTATAGGAAAAAGCATGGGCTTCTTTGGTGCCTGGGAGCACACGTAAGCTAGTGCTTTTTCCTATAGTGTGTAAGCATGTCCACCGCTGCTGGTTTGCAGATTGTTTGTAACCCCTGGATACAAGCGTTGTAATGTGATGGAAAAATTAATCAAACCAGCGAAGGAAGGAAAATGGAGAATCACAATACATTAGTAAGAGCCTTGTATTAACTTCCTTACATAATTAATGCTATTTGCTGAAGCTAGACAACCCCTTTTAGAAAACATACATTTTGCTTCATATAAAACATGTTAAGAATAGTAAAGCATAAAAAGAAAATGTAAAGAAGAAGCTGCTGCTTAAATTGGTGGAATTTCTTGATCTCAGTGCATTGTTTTAGCTATGTGATTAATAGAGTCAGAGCTGAAAGCCAAATTTGACAGCAGGAGTCTGGATGTAGCCCTGCAAAGAAATGTGTGCCAAACAATGTGATATGGATCAGCTGAATTTAAGGATTAGAAGGACATTGCACCCACAATCTCTAAGTTTTTTTCTGAATTAGGCCTCTTGCACACGACCATATGGCTTTTTCAGTATTTTGCGGTGAGCAAAAAACTGATCCGCAAAAAATACGGATGCCTGTTTGCATTCCATTTTTTGCGGAACGGAACAGCTGGCCCCTGATAGAACAGTACTATCCTTGTGCATTATGCGGACAATAATAGGACATGTTCTATCTTTGAACAGAATGGAAAAACGGAAATACGGAAACGGAAGGCATACGGAGTACCTTCCGTTTTTTTTGCGGATACATTGAAATGAATGGTTCCGTATACGGTCCGTATACAGAACGCAAAAAACAGAACGTAAATTAAAAAAAACACGTTTGTGTGCCAGAGGCCTTAAGGGTCCATTCACACGTCCGTAGTGTATTGCGGATCCGCAATACACCCGGCCGGCACCCACATAGAAATGCCTATTCTTGTCCGCATTTGCCGACAAGAATAGGACATGTTTTATTTTTTTCCGGAGCCGCGGACCGGAAGATCAGCGGCGCGCTCCGAAAATGCGGATGCGGACAGCACACTGTGTCCCCATAGAGAATGAATGGGTCCGCACCCGTTCCGCACAATTGCTTGGTAAGAAGCAGGACTAGCCCACTTCTGCATAAAAGAGTGGGAGAATGGAATGGTAAGTTCTATTCTATCTAAAGATTTCTCTCTGCTGATACACTGCCACCTGTTGGACAACCAAGCACATTGTATGTCATACAATACATTAGTTACATACCGGTAGTAATGTTATTAAGGTACAATATCAAAGGACCTGGAATTAATACACAGATGACATTATTGGTTAGCCATTAGAGACAGTAGAAGGGTGTAGGAATGGTAGTGCCACTCTGGGGTACTACAGATACATATTGGGAGAGTGTGTAGGTGTGAGCATGACAAGTATTGTATGCCAGGCAATGCTTTTCTTGGTTTGTGGGAAAAAGATATGCAAATTAGCTTCTGTTCTGTTTTTATTTTTTCCCTTGCATACCTATGTAGTAAGAATTAGAGATGAGCAAATTTCTCAAAGATTTGATTTGGCCGTTTCGACAAATTTTCCGAAAAGATTAGATACAAATTTATTTGCGGTGAATCGCCTTAAAAAACAGCTATTTCCTGGCTGCAGAGAGCCTTTATAGTGGTGTAGAACACTGTGCCTTGCAGTAACACGCATAGGGAGCCTGCTGTGGTAGTGAAATAATACTGTGAGTCAGTATGAGACGCACATGATAGGCGTTGCTCTTAGAATCACTGCATACTTCACTTATTTGGGCAGTGACGGCGCCAAAACTGACCAAATAACTCAAGTGTGAAATCAGCCTTACAGGTCAATGTTAGCGCCAGGTCAATTTTTCCTTCCTTCTGACAGATCAGAAGAAGGGTCAAATAAATGATGATGTCAACCAGGCCAAAAAGGCAAAATAGTGGCACAGTCATGGAGTGGGAAGGGTGGGAGAATAGCTTTAGAAGTCCACAGAGAGGCTCAATGACATAGTGTAGAGGTAGTAGCAGCAAGAGGAGACCACAGAGTGGCCCAGTGACATAGTGTTGAGTTAGCAGCAACATGAGGAGGCCACAGACTGGCAAGGTGACATAGTGTGGAGGTAGAAGCAGCATTAGGAGGCCACAGAGTGGCCCAGTGACATAGTGTTGAGTTAGCAGCAACATGAGGAGGCCACAGACTGGCAAGGTGACATAGTGTGGAGGTAGAAGCAGCATTAGGAGGCCACAGAGTGGCCCAGTGACATAGTGTTGAATTAATAGCAGCATGAGGAGACCACAGAGTGGCAAGGTGACATAATGTGGAGGTGGCAGCAGCATGAGGAGGCCACAGAGTGGCACAAAAACAGAGTGTGGAGGTGGTAGCAGCAGCATGAGGAGACCTGAGTGGTGAGGTGGCACCAGCATCAGGAGATCACTGAGTGATCCGGTGACAGAGTGGGAAGGTTGGTGGCAATAACAGTACCCGCAGACGATGGTGGGTGTAAGAAGGAGCACTTGGCATCAGATGTGTGCCATCGGGTGGATGGCAGCATCAGAATAGTAGCTGAAGCAGGTAGCCAGAAGAAACCAGTATATTTTGTCAAGGTTTGGGTGAGGCAGCATGGATGATCTAATCTGATGCATCAGTCATTGGTGGGTGGAAATACTGGCCGATCCACGCCTGATTCATCTTGACAAAGGTCAGTCTCTCCACATTTTTGGGTGGACAAGTTAGTTCTCCTTTGGGTAACTATGGCCCCCGCCACACTAAAAACCCATTCTGATGCCACACTACTGGCCAGGCAGGGCAGCTTTTCTAGGGCAAACTCGGCCAGTTGTGGCCACAAATCCAGTTTGGCTACCCAGTAGTCCAGCGGATCTTCAATGTCGGTTGGCAGGGTGCTGTCCAAGTATGCCACCACCTGCTGGTTTAGGTTCTGCTCCAGGTCTAGCTGCTGATGCTGGTGAGTAGTTTCTTCAGTAGGCGGGTGAAGAAAGCTGCTCATCAGAGAATCTAGACTCAAGTTGCTGCTGATGGAGCTGGTTCTGCTCCTACCCCACACCCCGCCATAGCAGCCATGGCAGTGGAAGGTGAGTGCAGAGGGCCCCCCCTCCCCCCCGGTCAGACTTGCGAGAGGATGGACGATGGTGCAGATAGGCAGCGGCCAAGTGACTACATAGGATGTCTCGATAGTAGTTCAGTTTGGCCTCCCTCTCAGCGGGTGTAAAAAAGGCCCCCATTTTGGACAGGTAGAGAGGATCTAACATGGCGGAGAGCCAGTGGTCATCCCTCTGCCGAATGGTGACAGCTGAGCATGCATCGGGCCATTTTCGCAAGTGACTCAGAGGGACTCCCTGCCTCCATCTCCATGCATACTGCCACGGTGTGTCTGGATCCTCTGCCTCTTCTTCCTCATCTCCCTCTTGCTCCTCCGGCTGCTTCTGCTCCTCCTCTCCTGTCACCTGTGTAGAAAAACCATCCATTTCACTACACATTGCTTGTGCTCCAATGTCCTCTTCATCCTCCTCCAGTTCAGCCCCTACAGGCTTCATATAGCATTGATTTGTAGGCACCACATTTCCAGTCCCCTGACTAGCCAGATTTACCAGCATCTTTTCCAGGACATGAAGCAGTGGAATGATGTTGTTCATCCCGTAGTCCTGGCGACTGACAAATAAAGTGGCCTCCTCAAAGTCACGAGAAAATGCCAGGTGTCACGCATGAGCTGCCACTAGCTAACATCGAAGTTACACAAACGTCACATATCAGCCTATGTTGGGGGGTGCCATTCTGCCGCTGCAGCTCAAGGAGGGTGTGCTTTGCGGTGTACGAGTGGCTGAAGTCCATGAAAAGTTTCCTGGCCATTTTTAGAATGTCTTGCAGATGGGTGGAAGACTTCAGGAAACGCTTGACAACAAGATTGAACATGTGTGCCATGCAGGGCACATGGCTCATCCCTCCTTGAAGCAGCACCGACACCATGTTCTTCCCGTTGTCAGTAACCATGGTTCCGATTTTGAGTTGTCGTAAAAAAAGCCAGGATTCAATTTCTTGATAAAGGACACAGAGCAGTTCCTTCCCCGTGTGACTCTGTTCGCCCAGGAAAACTAGGTACAGAACAGCGTGACACTGCCGTAGCCTGCACATGTGGTATGCTGGTAGGACACTGTGAATTATCCTTGCAGTGGAGGCTGAGGACACGGTGGAGGATGAGGAGGCAGGGGCGGAGATTGTCGCAGGACCAACGGTGTAAGAAAGTGGATGCGGAAGCGGCATCACCTGGCCAAGTTACTGGTGTAGCTGTGCAGGAACCACATTTACCCAGAGGGCCGTAAAGGACAAGTATTGTCCCTGACCGTATTTACAGCTCCACACGTCGGCTCTGACGTGCACTTTGGCAGACACAGACAGGCTAAAGGACTGGCCCACCTTCTGTTCAACATACGTGTGCAGGGCTGGTACTGCCTTTTTGGCAAAGAAATGACGACTTCGGACTCTCCACCTCGGCTCGGCACAAGCCATCAGTTCTCTGAAAGGTGCAGAGTCCACCACTTGGAAAGGGAGGGACTGGAGTACCAGCAACTTGGCCAGGAACATGTCCAGCTTCTGCGCCGTTGGATGAGTGCATGCATACTGTTGTCTCTTGGAAATCGCTTCGGTGATCGATTGCTGACGGAATGACTGATGAGGAGTAGGAGGGCTAGGAGCAGGAGAATCAGGACCGGTAGATGATGGGAAGGACAGACAGCTCCCTTCGGCTGAGATGGTGGAGCCTTGACTGCCTGAAATTGGGTGCGTGCCACTGGGTGACAAAGCGGTTGCAGCCGCAGGCTGGACCACCACATTGGAACCACAGTTCTCCCAGGCCACTTTATAGTGATGCTGCATATGTTGACCCAGGGCCGTAGTGCCAACATTGGCACCCTGGCCATGCTTCACCTTCTGCCCACAGATTCAGCAAATGGTCATGTATACCTCCTCCGGCGGTTTAACAAAAAACTGCCACACCGCCGAGTAGGTGATTTTACCCCAACACTTCGCACTGACTGACTGCTACTGCCGCTGCCTCTGTGAACCCATGCACCACTACTTTCCGGGCAGGTAGGCTCCTGCGAAGCGAGTGGTCTAACCCAGGCACGTTTGGCTCTCGACCTCCCACTGCTGCCACCCTACTGACTCCCAGCCACGCTACCGTTTGCTTGCTCCACCACTACCTCACGCGCAAGCTGCCACCTTCTTCTCCCAATGATTATGAAGCCCCTTTCTTCACATGGCTCCCAATAGCGATCTGCTACATCATCATTGAGTACTGTCTAAACGTCACTGATGTCCTCCTCAACGGTTTCTGAGCCAGGAGCCTGACCGCTTGCAACACCAGCTCCCATGACACTCTCCATATCACTACTTGCCCGCCTAGCGGAGGAAGCGGCGGATGTCTCCTCCAGATCTTGGCTCAGCAGTAGCTGCTGACTGTCCTCTAGTAGCTTGTCCTCGCTGTATAGTGGAGCTGAGCCCACAGCATATAATACTTCTCTGGCTGAGGGAACAGAAAAGGACAGAGGCAAGTTGAGGACAGGTGAGGTTACATGTCCTGCTCCCGGGCCATGCCAACTAAGGGTTGTGCCTGACGAAACCATTGACTCTTGACTGGGGGTGTCTGATGTCACTTGGGAAGAAAGTGGATGACCGAGTCAACCATTCAAGAACCGCTGGGTTGCTGGTCAAGACACGACTGCTAGATGACACCGGGAGCTCAGGTCTCTCTAAGTGACCCCTGATGCTACGCCCCCTTACACTGCTGTGACCTCTGTCTGCGCCAGAAACATTTAGGCCTCTGCCACTCCCCTGTGCAGGGCCTGTCACTTCTCGGTCTGACATACTGTTAGATCAAATAAATAAATAAAAAGAAAAAAAAGGCTGTAAAATGTTTTCTCACTTCACCACACAACAGCTAATAAGCCCTTTTTTTCCGACATATACACTCCGAAAAAGGCTTTAGAACATATAACTGCACCACTGAACGGCTAATAAAATGTAGAAATATTTCCTAGTAACACTTCCTGTTATTGGCTGTATCAAACAGCACTTGCACCCCAATAACAAGAAAGGTTTGATGGAATTACAGAGGTATCATCTATTGCAAACCTGAAAGCAGCATAATGGCAATTTGGATCCCCAGTCAGTGCAGCAAGGTGTAATCGGATTGTTCCTATTACCCAGGCTTTAACCTCCCCTACTGAACCCTGTTCTCCATAAATGCTGTGGAATGATTCCTCCCTATCTTTTCCCTACACTTCTAATGATCTTTCCCTGAACTTCTATTCAGCAAAATAAAAGTTTTCAAGTCTTTCCTAGCACTGTCCCTAGCGCAAGCTGACGTCTCTGCCTCCACTAAGTACACTGGAAAATGGCTGAATCCAAGATGAGGCTATTTATGGGGCTGTGAACAGGGCTGGCTGATGATTGGCTGCATGCATGACATTGTGGGTGATCCCTATTTCCCAGAGTTCTATGCTCGATGTCCTAACATGTGCTGCAGCAATTTTAGGAAAAAATGTGATTCGTTACCATGAAGCGTCAGGAAATTCAGATTCGGTGTGAATCCAATTTTTCCTGAAATTCGGATCGAATTATACTTCGTCAACTTCGATTAGCTCATCTCTAGTAAGAATCCTGGAGAATCCATTCTTATGACTCTATGTTGTGCCATTCCTTTATTATTCCTACTAGAAGTTTATTAGCGAATTGCCAGTAGAGATGTCCCGAACTATTCGCCGGCGAATAGTTCCCGGCGAACATCGCTTGTTCGCGTTCGCCGCGGCGGGCGAACATATGCGATGTTCGGTCCACCCCTATTCGTCATCATTGTGTAAACTTTGACCCTGTACCTCACAGTCAGCAGACACATTCCAGCCAATCAGCAGCAGACCCTCCCACCTCCTGGACAGCATCCATTTTAGATTCATTCGGAAGCCGCAGTGTCACAAATTTGACTAAGTTGTAATCGCAATGCGATTAATACAGGTTATATTAATCACATTGCGAATTCAACTTAGAGCTGGGTTCCTAATGGTTGTATTGCTAGAATATAACGAAGATTGAGAATATAGTGCTATATCCGTTATATTCGTCAATTCTAGCAATACAACTATTAGGAACTCAGATCTAAGTTGTAATCACAATGCGATTAATACAGGTTACATTAATCGCATTGCGAATTTAACTTACCACATTCTGCATCAACTACGTAATTTTCCATGGGAGTTTTTCCATGGATTCCCCTCCGGCATGCCACAGTCCAGGTGTTAGTCCCCTTGAAACAACTTTTCCATCACTATTGTGACCAGAAAGAGTCCCTGTGGGTTTTAAAATTCGCCTGTCTATTGAAGTCTATGGCGGTTCGCCCGGTTCGCACGTTCGCAAACACTTGCGGAAACTCGCGTTCGCTGTTCGCGAACGGAAAAAAATTATGAAAAAATGTATGTTTGTGACATCGCTAATTGCCAGCAGTATGCAATAAAGGACCAACTGGGTGTTACCAGTTGGGAGTGTCAGTGTAATGACCGACGACACGCACAGGGAGGAAAACAGGGAAAGCCCTGCCCAAGGGAGAGGGAAAGGTGGTGACCCCTAACTCACCTTGCGGCTGGCACCTGACTGCCCTGACGTCCCTAGACTGGTTCCTCACCCGTGCGGCGATCACGTGCCTAAACCCTGGCTTTCCCTAATATGAGCCCTAGATAGTGAACAGGCCGGTGGGATCGCTAGTCCGCACCACTATCACTAAGAGGGAAACACCAGGGAGAGGACAGACAAACACATACACCCAGGTGGGCGACCACAATAGACCAAAAAGGTCCAACAGGGATCCGGAGGGTAGCGTTCTGGACCAACTACCAGCGAACGCAGCAACACAGCTCCAGAAGGTCAAAATAGATGTCCAAGCAGGAAGCTCTATCTCTGGCAACCAGAGAAGTGTGAGAGAGGAATATAAGGAGGTCTGGGAGTGCTGGACAAGGAACAGCTGAGGAGAAGGAGCTACGGATCCCTGAGTGAGCCAAAAGGGTTTGCAAAGCAAACCCAGAAAGCTACCATAAGGAAAACAGCCCTATCTTAAATAGAGCGTGCAGCCAACCGCTGCGACTTCCTGACCCCGGGTATAACGGAGTCAGGCATGGTTCTCGATACCCTCGTGACAGTCAGACACTGGTAGCAATGATTGGATAGTGTTAGACACTGTGCAGGGACACAGCCTCAACTGGTAACAACCAGATGGATTTTATAGCAGACTGCTAGCAATTCATTCATAAACGTCTAGTAGAATAATGAAAGAATGGCACAACATAGATTCATCCCGGAATAATGGGTGAATGCAAGTAGTCACTAAACCAGACATGTCAGGAGAGGTGACTGGTTCTCTTTAAATAAATCCTTACCCATTTTTTCACAGAATCCAGTCCAGGGTTTGATGTAAAAAACTATACCCAAAACCAATGAGAACAAGGCCTGGGAATCTTAAAGTATCTGCTCTGGAAATTGGTCTGCAAATTAAAAAAAATTTATAATAACACTCCTAAAATTATTTTTTTAACACTTGATATATATTCTAATAAAATTTTTGTTTGCAACAAACTAGAGAATGCTAAGTTAATAGTTTCATTTTTGTTATATTCTTTAATTATATATATTTTTTTATTTAATTTTAAAATAGAATTATCAAAGCTCAGAAGATCAATTCCATCTCAACTCCAAAAAATAAAAAATAAATATATTAAAATAAACTGAAATATCAAAGCCAATTGTCAGCACTGTAGGCAGGAACACACAGGCAGTGAGCCCGAACTGGAACCCTTGCAGTGCAAGCCCTAAGCGTTGTTTGGATGTGAGTAGTCTGCATCCAGTAATTTGATGTACTCGGATGAAGATTTCTTTTGTTCTCTAATTAATCAAGTATCCTTGACCTGTCACCTCCATAGAGAGTACATTAGAGAAGAGCCACCCACACTGGAAGGCAGCGCCGGCCTGTTATTGTCCCACGTAAGAATTAATAAGACCTGTCATCTCTATTCAGTATAGACCATTACTTTCTCAAGTCGCTCATCTTTAATTTAAACACAAAGCGTTTTTTTCCCATCTGACTCTGTGGTAATAAATATAACTTTATGACACCAATTTCAATAATATTGCTTCTCAATTTTTAATAGTGCCCTAATACATATTTATATGATATCATTACATTTTATCTTCTATACAGTTATTTTTATCTGGGGGGGAAATGGGCAATGGGAGGGTTAAAATCAAACTGATGTCACAATGAAGAAAAAAATATGAAAAAATTACACAACTACATTTACAATTCTTTATTTATAAAATAAAAAAAAATGCAGATAGTGTTTTAATATTAGATCAAATTATTTGTTTTGTCTTCAAAGTCCTCCCATATACCAATTAGCAAGAAGACTAGTACAGTAGTTCCCCGGTCGGCACTAGGTTTGGTGGGCTGGGCCGCATGAGAACTAATAGAACCCCTGGTAGGTCCAGACTCTCACCAAGAGGTCCAATGGTCCCTTAGAAGATAACATATTAGGAGATGACTTTAAAACCAATCACTTGCTATTTAGGTCTATTTTAGAGATGAGCAAATTCATTGAAATTTGATACATCAATTCTACCTGAATCTAATATGCTTCAATTGCCTTGAAAGTTGGTTTATAAAATGTTCACAGATTGTTTTTCTCAAAATGTTTCTAGACATTATATATATATATATATATATATATATATATATATATATATATATATATATATATTGTTTAACCATTTATTGCTGGGAGCAATTGTTAAAGCACTTTATGTACACATTGATTTTGCACCTATCGTGTATTATTATTATTGTTTTATTGTACTGTACTATGCATGAATTACACATGTTTTGTGATGAATTGTAACATCTCGATGTATTTATATTACTATTCACGCCAGCATGGGTTAATGCCGTCCTTTTTTTGTAAGCACTTCAATTTGATGATGTCACTTCCTTTCACTATATATGTCTATTTTGCATTGTTCACATTGCTTGAGAAAGGCTTCATGTTGGAGCCAAAACGTCACATCACTTATGGGTAAATAAATACATCCTTTTACTGCAATCCTGGAATGCTGCTCTATTTTTCATATATATATATATATATATATATATATATATATATATATATAGTCTAGGGTTATTTATTTATTTTTTAAATGCTCCTCTGGGTTTCTGGGAAAGATATTCTAATTGGCTTTCCTAAGCCTATCTGATGTCAGCAGATGTAAGATATGTTAACTTAACATAATATTTTCCCCAGAAACCCAAAGGGGTATTGACTGGCTTAGGATAATACTCCTCGTGCATACTTGGTGCCGTCATATGGAGAAATAGTACCCCAACCAAGGCCTCTCAGGCAGACAAGCATGCTCTTTGTTCAGCTCAAGGGTAGTTACTAGTGTTGGTCGAGCACCAAAGTGCTCATGTGCTCGAGTAGAACACATCCCGATGCTTGGGTGCTCTACAGAGCACCTGAATACAATGGAAGTCAATGGGAGAACCCGGCACCCCCTGCTCTGAAGAGGGGAGAGTGTCAGAACCCTAGTTCGGCTTAGGAGTCCCTGCTGTGACTCTATATATAGCTATGTCCATATATGGAGTCAGTGCTTGGGGAGACCCAGTATATTTAAATCTAATTTAGCCTCTATTTCTGAAAAGTTTCTAGTGGGATTTGAACTCACAAACTTCTACATTACAGCCAAGAATGTTAACCACTACACTATAGAGCTGCATGGCGCAGTGTGCTGTAGTTTCATTAAGGCCACCTCTCGGCATGTTTGTCGTGCTGCGGCCGGACCTCCGGCCCGTCCCTATTATAGTTAATGGGGCCAGAGCGGACTTCTGGTGGCACAGTGGACATGCGGTAGCACAGATCCGTCAGGCTGTTCCCCCGCCGGAACAACCTGCCAGAAAAGGCTACCGCAAGTGTGAAAGTAGCCTTATTAAAAGGTCTTAATAAATTTGACGCATCTTGTTTCAACGCAAAAAAACAACAATTTTAATAAGTTTCTCCCAAAGTCTTCTGCATTGCAAATTGAAAATTTAAAAACAATTAAAACTATTTTTTGCATTTTTTCAATAAATTTTACTTTGCAGCCTTGAAATTTGCAGAATTTCCACATTTCCCTAATCATTGTAAGAACTTGTAGGTGGTCAAGACTGTTTGGCAGACTGCCAGTAGGAACCACAGGTTTAATACTGGATGTGAGGGGAGATCCTGGGGACTGTAATTAAGAAATAATGGTCTTGATTTTGCACACTAGGCACAATAGATATGATGTTATTCCATGTTGCGTGCTCAGAGATGGTGTCACCGATACATTGCATGTAGTTTATGCAATCTTTTTTTTTTTAAAACAGTTTTTATTTTGGAAAGATAAGCAGTGTACAATCAATACAACATGTTAATTACTCATGTGCGCAGGCATGAACGAAACAGGTAATAAATAATCACATTTGGCATATATATCAGCTCGCAATAGAGTATATATTCAATCAGTTGTCCAGCAGTTGAATCTTGGTTCTATGAGCTGGAGACCTTTCCGAATTTTCAATTCCCCCCCCCCCCCCAAACAGTAAACAGCCCCCCCCCCCCCCCCCCCCCCCGCGAACTGTTTCCCAACCCACAATGTCATGACAATATATCATATAAATACTTTCGGGCAGTATATTTCTCATTCATATGTAATAGGAGTGGCTGATCAGTACCATCTATTAACGTCCTCCACCCTTAGACTACCTCTAATCCTTCTAACGTACCCTTCGTCTTCCCTTCTAGATACCATCTAGTATGTACAAAAGGCATGACTACTTCTGTTATTTCTGCTGTTGTCAGTGAATGTACAATAAACTTTTTGCATGTATTAAAAAACGGTTTTGCAGACCTCTCTTTGCTACGTTCTACCTCTAGTCTGTCTAGATACATAATATATTTCATCGCACCCATTGCCTCTTGAAATGTGGGGACAGTTGGATATATCCAGTGCCTGAGTATGGTCTTTGTGACCGCCAGAAGAAATAAGTGAATCCCTTTAATATGAGTCGAATGGGATATTTCACCTTTGTCATCTAGTGGTATATAGTGGAAAATGCAATGTAAAGGTGACAATTGTGGTTTTATTCCCCACACCTGCTGGATATATTCGACGGTTTCTTCCCATAATGGCTTCAAGCTAGGACAATGCCATAGGCCATGTAACAAGTTAGCTTTTTGCTGTAGGCATTTGGGGCACCATCTCAAATAATGTGCAGGCGCGTCCCTATAAGATAGATCAAAGGCATACGTCGCCTTGTGTAGGATCCTAAAGTGCATCTCTCTCCATGTTTCACTGGGTATCGCCTGTCTCACTCTCTCCATCCCTTCTCTCAGCATGGAAGTGACTGTGTCACCCTCTAGTTCTTCTTCCCACCTCCTATACACTTTATCAGCTAGTGGGGTAGATAAAATATTCTGCATTTGCCTATAGAGATCAGATAATGAGAAGTCCTGAGCTCCCACCAGGGCTCCAAACCAGGCCAATCTCTCAGAATCACCTAGTTTCGCGGACTGGGCCACACAATAGGAATGTATTTGCTTATATGACAAAAAATGGGAAGCAGGGATCTGGTACTTGGATTGAAAAGCGGGCCATGTGAGGAGCTCAGCACCCCCGTCACTCAGCTGGTGTTGTAATGTGAGTATCCCTTTACTCTTCCACAACTGGAATAAGCTTGATTGCCTGCCTTCCGGGAATGCTGGGAGAGTCCACAATGGCATATATGGAGTAATATACATGGGCAGTTTATATAATTTACTTATATTCCGCCATGCAGCCAGAGTATCTCTCAGGACTACGTAGTTCTTGAGCGGCTTAGGGAGATCTCTCACTCTAGTATGTAAAAGAGCCACTAAATCCCAAGGAGCTACCAATTCATTTTCCAGGGGGGTATTAGAAAAATGCGAAGTCCCTCTCAGCCAATCCCTAGCATGCCTAAACAATGAGGCCAAGTTATATCTTCTGATGGACGGCATCTGAAGTCCTCCCTCCCATTTGGTGAGGCATAGTTTGTCATATGCAATTCTAGGGCGTTTTCCCTGCCAGAGGAATAGTACAAATGCCCGTTGGATCCTATTCACGTCAATATGTGTTAGCAGAAGAGGTACAGTCTGGATAGGATAAAGTAGTCTTGCGAAACTCACCATTTTCAAGAGGTGAGCTCTGCCAAAGAGTGATAGGGGTAATTTAGTCGACTTGTCTAGCTCCACTTCTATTTTCCTAATTAAGGGATCATAGTTTAACTTATACAGGGAAGATGGGTGTCATCCTATTTTGATGCCTAGATAGGTCAAATATTGTGGTACCACTTCAACTTCACATAGGTCATGTTGTAGCTGAGTTTGAGATCCCCCCTTATCTAAGAATAGTAATTGGCTCTTAGTGACATTTATTTTATAACCAGTAGTCCCCCCAAAATATTCAAAAGTGTCTAGGATCTTTTTAAGGTGAAGGCGTGGGGAGTCTATAAAAACCAGGATATCGTCAGCAAAACAAATTAGTTTAAGCTTTTTCCTTCCTATCCGGATCCCTTTAAAAATGTCAGATTGGATCAGATGTTGCACAAGTGGTTCCAGAGCCAAATTAAAAAGGAGGGGGGATAGAAGGCAGCCCTGCTTTGTGACTCTGCCAAGCCGAAAAGGACTCGACAAAAAGCCAGGTGTGCTGACCTGAGCTTGCGGGATTTGATAGATATTCTCAATCAATGATTTAAAAGATCCCTCTATTCCGAAAGCAGCCATGGATCTCCATAACCATTTCCAGTTTACAGTGTCAAATGCTTTTTCCGCATCGACAGACAACAAGGCAGGGCTCCCTCCAATATAATTAGGACCATGATGGATATAATCCTGTGCAACCAAAACCGATCTGATATTTGTCACCGCCGCCCTGCCTTTTATGAATCTCACTTGGTGTGACCCTATAAGATGCGGCATATATTGCGCTAATCTATTAGTTAGCAATTTGGTCAGTATTTTAAGGTCCTGGTTAATCAAGGAAATTGGTTGGTATGAGGCAGGCTGTTCTACATCTTTGCCTGGCTTAGGGATGAGTTTGATATGTGCCATGTTCCCAGATAGCATGATACCCCGACCTTCCAGGCAGCTATTGAACAATGACGTTAGAAAAGGGGTAATTTCTTCCTTGAGACCTTTATAAAAGTCTGCTCCAAATCCATCTGGGCCCGGAGCTTTCCCATTTGAAAGTGATTTAATAGTAGTTTTGACCTCATCCTCCGTAATCTGTGCATTAAGATGGGTGCACATTTCTTCTGTAAGACACGGAAGTGAGGTCCTAGATATAAGTTCCTCAGCTCTGTTATCATCATATTCTGTTTGACCGTACAAAGTAGCATAGAATTGCCCAAAGCAGTCTACTATTTCCTTTGGGTCTGTAATCCTATTTCCTGATGCATTTACTATGCATCTAATATTGGTGCTGGATACATAAGGTTTAGTTAAATTAGATAACATCTTTCCTGCCTTGTTTCCATATTTAAATAAGTGTGCCGTCTTATAGTCCATGGTCAGTTTTGTATTCTGTTCAACATAAAAGTCATAACTGTGTTTAGCTGTGACCCATTGAATTTTGTTAAGTTCCGTTGGGTTGGTTAGGAAGGCCGTATATTTACTCCGTACCTCGTCTGTCGCTATGCACAATTTCCGGGCCAGTTTTTTCTTTTTAGCCGCGGCATATGAAATTATTCGTCCCCTAATAACCGCTTTGGCCGTGTCCCAAAATAGGGTGTGGTTATCTCGATGCTCCCCATTGGTGTCTACAAAATCCCACCACCACCCTTTTAGTTGAAGGAGAAATTCCTCATTTGCGGCCAAATAACTAGGCATGCGCCATATGTAGTCTGTACCTCTAGGTATGGTCTCCAATAGGGATAGGGACACCGGGGCGTGATCAGATATTAGTATATCCAGTATCTCTGCTCTCTGCACTCTCCCCATCAGTCTTGGTGAAATCAGTGCATAGTCTATTCTAGACCATGACTGATGAGCAGAAGAGAAATGGGTAAACTCCCGTTCCGTTGGGTTCGAATGCCTCCATATATCTATCAGGGTTGTGGACTGCAAAAAGGGGTCAAGTGTCATTCTCTGCACAGTTGTTCCTCGCCTCTGCAAATCTGCAGCAACCACCCGCCTGCAGTCCTCCTGAATATTATGAACTGCATTCAGGTCTCCCATCAATATCATATTTCCCGGACCCTCCTGCAAGACTTTCAGTTCCAACTCAGAAAAAAAACTAGGTTGCATAGAATTAGGCCCATAAACATTAAACAGTGTCAGCCTGCCTACATCCGTATCTAGATCAAGTTTCAGTAGCCTACCCTTATCATCCCTCAGTCGATAAGACATCACACCTAAGCTTCTTATGTATTAAGATCATCACTCCCGCTCTTCTTCCGTCTGAAGGGGAGCCATAGATTTGTCCCACCCACATGCGTTGCATCCGCCAAAAATCTGCCTCCCCAGGTGTGTTTTCTGAATCAAAGCTATATCAGCATGTAATTTCTTGAGGTGTTGTAAAACCATTATTCTTTTATGAGGGGATCTCAACCCTCTTACATTCCAAGAAATTAATTTCATAATTTAAGCTGGGTATATGATATCAGAAAAATAAAAATTTCCTGTGGGAGGCTGATTCTCGATAGATGGTAATCTAGAAAGCCCGTTAGTGATACTGCAAGTCATGACATCAGATAATATTGCAAACATAATCCCCCCTCCCAACATAACCCCAGTAAACATATAAACACACTCTTCCCTGAGAGACTTGAGAGTGCTCAACCAGCACAGCAAAACTTCAATAGACTTCTCTTTTTTCGCATCGACCTGGGCTGGATCACTGCATTTCCTCTGCCCAGAGTCCATCTTCTCAAACAACTTCCTCAGACAACGCTCTTCCCTCCCCGGACGTGAATACATACATACAGATAAACTTGTCTACCTCTCTCCCCTCCAATAAATATGCTCAACACATAAAAATATATTTCTTACATAGTCCTTTCCATGCATGAGTCGCTCGCCACATTATAATTCTCTGTAGTCGCGGTTCCTTGCGGTCCCTATACAATGTAGTGCAGTTATCCGCATTCCGGGCTAGAGGCAGGGTCTCTCCTCTGCCTAGGAGATGCTGCAGGCGACACTGATGACCGCGTGATGCGTTCTTTCCCAAAGTGACCTCCTCGTGGTGATGTAGTACCTCCGTTAGGTGTCCCTATGGTTAGATCCCTTGGTGAGTCCGCTGCATCCGTGGGTGTAAGGAAAGTGTCCACTCTGCCATCTTTCCTGAAAACTCTCAGTATTGCCGGGTAAATTAATGAAAATTTTATTTTCTTATGGACTAGCTGGGTACATATTTGGGAGAAAGCTCTCCATGGAATAGTCCCCAAAAATTAAGATCTGGTGGCCACGCAGTTTGAGCGGCTGCTTTAGCCTTCTGTATTTCAACAATATGACCTCCTTATCTGCATATTTAAGGTATTTCACTATTGTCGTTCTGGGCCTCCTCGATGGTTCGGCCTCCATGTTGTCTTGCGGTGGACCAATCCTATGTGCCCTCTCGACCGTTGCCAGGGCCTGAGGGCCCAGTGCTTGTGGTAGTTCATCAGAGCAAATGCGGGCTAACTGGTGTGCTGGAATATTTTCCGGCAGGACAAGAATACGCAGGTTGCTTCTGCGGGACCTGTTCTCCAAGTCCTCAACTTTGTCCCGGAGCGCTTTATTAGAATGTGAGACTTCCCTGAGCTGGGTGTGGATCTTTTCCAGCTCATCTTCCATAATGCCCATTCTTTGCTCCAGCTCTTGTACTTGCGCTGTATGCTGGGTCACCGTAGCTTGCAGCTGCTGTAAGGAAGTTATTATCGTGGCTTCCAGGGTGGCTTTTATGTCCGGCGCCAGCAATTTAGCTACAGCTATGGCCATTTCTTTGCAGGAGGATTCCAGGCCACCAGTCTGCTGAACGCCATCCGGCTGCGTATATACTAGTTCCTCCGTCTCTTGTGGCTGAGAGGGTTGGGAGGATGAGCGAGTCGTCCTCTTCTTAGCATCGGCCATCTTGCTCTTCTGGAGCTCAGACAAGTCACGCGGTGGGAGAGGTGAGCTGGCCAGCGGGGTGCCACTGCGCACCACAAATTTCTCCATCAACCTCCCTTTATGTCGGGGAGATAAATAATCGGGGTGGTGAAGCCCCGGGTCTCGGCTACACCCGCTGTTAACGTCCGGGGAGACGGAGCTCTCTCTTCTCGCCTTTTCACACCATTCTTTGTAAACCCTAGAAATGGTTGTGCGTGAAAATCCCAGTAACTGAGCAGATTGTGAAATACTCAGACCGGCCCGTCTGGCACCAACAACCATGCCACGCTCAAAATTGCTTAAATTACCTTTCTTTCCCATTCTGACATTCAGTTTGGAGTTCAGGAGATTTTCTTGACCAGGAGCACCCCCCTAAATGCATTGAAGCAACTGCCATGTGATTGGTTGACTAGATAATTGCATTAATGAGAAATAGAACAGGTGTTCCTAATAATTCTTTAGGTGAGTGTAGGTTCAGCATTCTGTGCTACAGATGAACAAATTTCTTAAAATTTGCTTTGGGTCCTATTCTAAAAAAATTGATTGGGGTACAAATCAATTCTACCCAAATCAAAAGCGCTCCAACTGGCCTGAAAACTTTATATATACAGTTGTGTTCAAAATAATAGCAGTGTGTTTAGAAAAGTGAATAAAGCTCAAAATCCTTCTAATAGCTTCTATTTCCATACACACAAATGCATTGGGAACACTAGACATTCTATTCCAAATCAAAACATGAAGAAAAATATATAAAATTTGTGTTGTTCCTCAAGAAAAAATCAAATAAAAGTGAATATTAGACTGTTCAAATAAAATAGCAGTTTGTATTCTTTTTACAACTCAAACATTCACTATATAAACTAAAAAATGTTTGCAGATTTTGCTTTCCTTTGAATAACTTTACTAATATTTAGTTGTATAACCTGTATCTGAGAACTGCTGTACATCTTTGTTGCATGGAGTCAACCAACTTCTGGCCCCTGTGAACAGGTATTCCAGCCCAGGATGATTGGACTACATTCCACAGTTCTTCTCTATTTCTTGGTTTTGCCTCAGAAACTGCATTTTTGATGTCACTCCACAAGTTTTCTATTGGATTAAGATCCGGGGATTGGGCTGGCCACTCCATAACGTCAGTCTTGTTTGTCTGGAACCAAGATGTTCCACGTTTACTGGTGTGTTTGGGGTCGTTGTCTTGTTGGCAGCATGACCTCTTCAAGTATTCTGATGTATAAAAAACTGATCCATGATCCCTGGTCTGCGATAAATAGGCCCAACACCGTAGTATGAGAAACATCCCCATATCATGATGCTTGTGTGTACTGTGGCTTGAATTCAGTGTTTGGGGGTCGTCTGACAAACTGTCTCCGGCCACTAGTCTTTAGGCCACTGAATGTGCTCTTTGGCAGATTGTAACCTTTTCAGCACGTCTTTTTTTCAACAGTGGGACTTTGCGGAGGCTTCTTGCAGATAGCTTGGCTTCACATAGGCGTCTTCTAATTGTAACAGTACTCACAGGTAACTTTAGACCTTCTTTGATCTTCCTGGAGCTGATTGTTGGCCGAGTCCTTGCCATTTTGGCTATTCTTCTATCCATTCGAATGGTAGTTTTTTGCTTTCTTCCACGTCTTTCAGGTTTTGGTTGCCATTTTAAAGCATTTGCGATTTTCTGCACTTCTTTATATGTTTTCCCCTCTCCAATCAACTTTTTAATCAAGGTACGCTTTTCTTCTGAACAATGTCCTGAGCGGCCCATTTTCCTTTAGAATTTTAGAGAGAAATGCACTGTAACCAGCATGTACAACATTTGCTGCCTTCCTTCCTTAAATAAGGGCAATAATTACCACCTGTTTTTCAAAGAATGAATGACCTCACTTATTTAACTCCACACTGCTATTATTTTGAACATGCCCCTTTCAATAAGTGATTGAATTGCAGAGAATCAGCAGCATGCATGGCATGACTGTTGGGTCTATTGGATTTCTATTACTCTACTACGCCTGCTAGTAAATTATTTGCCATGTAGAAATATCATTTCTACCAAAAACAGTGATTTATCAGGTTATTGATGTCTGACTGCTATTATTTTGAACACAACTGTATATATATATATATATATATATATATATAATTTTTTTTTTACTTTCTTTTACTTTTTTGTCTTCCATAACCCTAACTCTTCAAGCTCTTTAATGCAATGGCAGAAATAGAGAGGTTGAACTAGTAGGCCTCATGATATAAATGTTGCATCTAATTCCCAAAACCTCCACCAATCAGCTTCATTGTTTACCAGGCACAGTTCCATTCTTTGGTTGTGGCTGAGTTACAGTAAGCTGCAGTACCAGGCACAGCCACTAAAAAATTATGCAGCAGTTCCTGATAAACAATTCAAGGGACAGGACACTCAATGGTGTACTGTGTCCCCTTTAGTCAACAGATCTTTGAGTGGTGCCAGGACTTGGTTATTGACTGATCTGATATTAATGGTCTGTCCTATAAATAAATTTAAGCCATATAAGTCAATTTTAAAAACAAGTTCCAAACTTTTTAAGGATTGTGGTCTTCCCCACTCTCGAGTGACTAGCAACACCATACAAAATCCTCTATAACATTGTAGATGCAGTGCCCCAGACCTGGAGGTATCTGCAAATTTTTTATTCATTATGTATTGTCTTTAGTGATGAGCAAAGCGAGCTTCGGATGCAACATCCGAAGTCCATTCATTCAAAACTTTGGATTAATACTTTACGGAGATTCGTCTCCCTACAGTATTAGAATGTGTGGGCTCCAATGAGCCAAAGTTAGTTATTTGCGAAGTCGCGCCTGACTTTGTTGAATAACTTCGGTAGTTGATTTTTAAAGTCGAAAGCCACTTTAAAACTGAACTCGGGTTCGGTTAGGAGTTACCAGTCACGTGTGACTTCATGAATAACTAACTTCGGCTTATCGGAGCCCATAGATTTTAATACTGTACGGAGACGGATCTCCGTACTGTGTTAATCTGAAGTTTTGAACGAAGCAACTTTGGATGAAGCATTCGAAGCTCGCTTCGCTCATCACTAATTGTGTTATGTATTTTTATGTTTATTTCTTTATTCCAACCAAAGGAGGAACGGTTGGCAATGGTTGGCAGGAATAGGTATAACCACACTGGTTCTCACCTCTTGGTAGGAGTTGGATGGTCCTACTTCTGCCCAGGAGGGGGAGTTCCAATTCAGATAGATAGGAGAGAGGAAGCACATGCAGAGCTCCTACTCTTAGGAACTGTATCCAACATTCCTGAAAGACCATCAGAGAGACCATCAGAATTCAGAACACTGCTTCAAAAAAGCATCAATGTGGGAAGACAGCAAATCTGTGAAATTACAGTATTACAGACACCACTATAAGGTGAGGGATTACAGCTCAGATGCCATCACATATCTAAACAACCAGGCCAGACTAACATCAAGCCTGTATCACAGTGGACGTCTATATCCTCAAGTGCCTGCAAGTGCCATTCAACCAGCCACCATTCGTCCTCATCTTCCAGAAAACGCACTTTCTACCTAATACTGCTGGATGTTCCAAAAGTTATTTTTTGCACTATGTAAAACTACCTTTCCACCACACCGATGCCCAAGGAGTACACCATGACATAACACCTCATCAGGGCCAATACCAAACCCATCCTCTGCATCGGTTCCTCTGTCTCCAGTTTTAAGTTGCCATATTTTGAAAGAGCCTCTTAAGCTTTACTTTCAACCCCATGAAGAGGATCTGAAAGCATCATCCTTTCTGTGGATTAAATTCATAAACTGGAGGGGAAAAAAGGAAATATGTAAATGAAAGAGAACAGAGCTCAGCTGTGAGGAGCAGCTCGACCAGAAATAGAGATTTAGCCTTTTCACTTTCTATAGAATCTCTAATTCTGGATCAATAACTCTACTTCATTCAAGCACTCTCTGGGCGAGGAGCTGGTAAACTCTAACCTGAAATCCCTGAGCCTGCTCAATTACTGGTGGATGCTGATATGGATTATCCTCTTAGCACAATTAAGCCAGACAAAAAAAAAATCCTCAAAGCCCAATTAAATGGATTTTTGTAAATTCACCTTGAAGCCATGATAATTAAATAAACAGCCATTAGATCCTTGAATAAAAAAGTGAATTTTTTTTACATTTGATGTGCAACGGAATATGGAGATGATGGTAAATTCTTATGACACTTCTCATATAACATAATGGACTTTGAATTACACAAAATATTCTTAGTTGCTACCCCAGTGGAACTATAGTTCCCATCATTTCCCCCTTGAATTGTTGGGCATTTGTAGTTCCCCCCAGTAACACCCCCAAAACAGCCTAAAAATGGCTAATTTTAGGCACATTTGCATAATTGAAACGTCCTTGTGCTTTAATTCATGGCCCAATATGTGATCCATTCGACTAAAAGAGATAAAGATCTTAAAGTCAAAGGCAAATTACGTGTGACAGTATAGGGGTTGTATACATGCTGGAGTGCCCTTGCGGTCTCCAGTATGTGGGTCGCACAACGAGAAAACAAAAAATTCGGATACAGGAACACATCAATAATATTAAAAAGGGACTGGAGACCCATGGGGTATCTATGCATTTTAAAAAAGTCCACCAAAAAAAACCAAAAGGGCTTGCATTCACTGGATTAGAAGTGGTTAAAAATGATTGGCGGGGAGGAGATGCAATTAAAAAGATAGACTGGTGGGAGGTCAGCTGGATCTATGAGCTGGATACTATACAGCCACAGGGACTTAATGTCGAATTGGATTTAAAATCGTGTTTGGTGGATGTTGAGGGAAGGGTTGAGACGCATGCATATATATATATACATACATACATGCAAACACGTGCATGCATGTATGATATATATGCATGCATTAATCACGTTATAGGAGGATGTGCGCGGATGTTCCCAGCATCTGCGCACATCTGCCCTTAGTGGCCCACAGGGGCTCATGAAGGCCCCTGTGGGATATATGTGATCCCTTTTAATATATGTAGGGGCTTGTGCCCCCTTATGATGTAGGGGCTTGTGCCCCCTTATGATGTAGGGGCTTGTGCCCCCTGATGTAGGGGCTTGTGATGTGTCCCTTATTATATGTGCCCCCTTATATATATATTAATGTGGTTCCTTATATAATCCCCCTTAGAAGTATGACTAATGTATACATGTGTATGGATGTGCCCCAAGCATCGATACACATGTATATTCATATTATGCCCCCTTGTCATATCCCCATACCATATAAATCCCCCCCCTCCTTACATGGACACAGATGCATCAATGTAAATGTGCCCCAAGCATTTACATTGATGTAATCTGAGTGAAGGCGCCAGGATGACCGGACAAGGTCCGGTCATTCTGGTGACCTCAAAAGGATTCAAATTCAATAGAATTTGAATCCTTTTGTTCTAATTATCTGCAGTCCTGCTGGAGATAATTAAGCATAATAGAGAGAGAGGAGATACCTCCGCTCACTCTATTATGTGCATTCTGGCAGCGCAATTCCCTTGCGATGTCCGGAATGCTGGGAGCTACAGACAGGAGATCAAAGGATCTCCCGCCTGTCAGCAAGTGCACGCGGCGCGCGTGCAGGGACGCGCGGGCAGGCGCGGTGACGTCATCTCACCGCGCCGGCCCACGTGTCCTGCACCGTGGTGTGGGTGCGCGCGCGCGCCCCCTGGTGGCGCGGGAGTGCGGGCCGCCGGGGGGATAAATATCCGGCGGCCCTGGCACTCGGGGAGTTAGGAGAGGGCCCCCCCACCTTGAGAAGCGCATCGGCGCTTAGGCTCTGGGCCCCCACGTGGAGGAACGCGTCTCGTCCTCCGAGGGGGTGAGGATCGGGGCCCCCACTGGAGAGCGCATCGGCGCTCAGGACATCGGGACACCCCCCCCCACCTTATAGAGGAGCGCGTCCTGCGCTGACCCGACCGGACCCAACCCCTGCAGCCCTTACCCCCCCTTCAGGAGGAGAGCGCATCCTGCGCTCAGGAAGAGGGACCCTGCCGGACATCTCCACCCCTGGACGGACGAGCAGAACCCTAAGTATCACCCCCTTTATCCTAACCCTGTTACCCCTGGTCAACCCCTGGTCTCCCCTGGTTACCCCTGGTTACCCCTGGTTACCCCTGGTCACCCCTGGTCTCCTAACCCTGTTACCCCTGGTCACCCCTGGTCTCCCCTTGACACCCCTGGTCACCCCTGGTCTCCCCTGGTCACCCCTGGTCACCCCTGGTCTCCCCTGGTCCCTGTGTGCCTACTCTCCCCTGGTTCACCCCCCCATAGCCCTGAATAACCCCTGATCCACCCCTATCCACACCACCTCCCCTGATTAACCCTTTATTACCCTGATCCCTGGTTAACCCTATATCCCCTGATCCCCTACTGACCCCTGGAACCCTAACCCTGATTAACCCCTAGTGGTTACCCTGGTCCTGTAGAGCATGCTTCTGCTCTGCAAACAATACCCTGAACCCTCTTGTAACCCCTTAGGGACAGTGAGTAGCCAGGCGGGTGGGCTGTTGATACTTGAATGTGTGAATTGTATAGTTAGTTGATGGGTAGAATTGGGAATGGGTAGTGTAGTTTAGGATGGTATATTTAGTGCTGTATTGTAGTGCACTGCGTGCGTAGTGTATTGTAGTGTACTGCGTGCGTAGTGTATTGTTAGTGTATTGCTTGGTGTAATAAATACTGTTATATTTGTACCCTTTTGTGTAGCGTGTACTTATTGGCGATAGTTTAGTAAGGCGCATGCAGCTAGCGTAGTGATTTAGTGTAAAGCATAGCAAAGGTATTGTTATTAGTATATAAAGGTATAAATAGGCGGAGTTATCAATAGACGGTTCCTCCTATTTATGAATATTAATTACCGATATTTGCATAAATATTGGTGATTATTATTCCCCCTTTACATTGGCGAGCCAGGCCCACTGCGTGGATTTTGCGCTTATTTTTGGTCTTAAGGCTGAAGGTCGCTAGTACTGTGAATTAGCGGGCGGGAGAGACGCGGTCAGCGGAGTGTCTGAGCGTCTAGGACCCGATAATTCGTACAGGAGAAGCGATACTTCCAATAGAGTACCAGAAATAAAAAAAAATCTTTTGCAGAGAATCTATAATTGTTCTGTGTACTAATATTTTTGTATTTGCTTTACACGGTCACCGTCGCTGGGGTAAGAGAAGAAGACACGGAAAAGTACAGCACCAACAAGCATCGCTCAAGTGATTGCAAGGGAGAAGAGCACACGTCACTGAAGGAGATCCATCTTCGTGGGAGCGGCGTACAAGTCCGGCTGGGGAAGAAGCGATCCGGGAAAATGGACTTCTTCCAAGCAGCTGCAAGGACGAAGAGGTACGGCCCCAAGGAGAAAATGGACGCTCATCAAACGGTGAGTATGGACTTCCCCACACTGCAACACTTAGCCAAACACAGCACATTTAACCCCATCCTCCCCACTACATACAAGTCAGCAGAAATGCTGTGGTCTGATTTGTTGGCACAGGCTTGTTGGTATGACAAGCTCTGTGTGAACAAACGGACGGTTTTGAACAAGGCCACCAAACGGCTTCGGATGCTAGCCAAACTCGTTCATACGTTTGAGGCTAGCATCTGTAAGCCAAAGGAAGTGGCGCTGGTGTCTCAGTCAACGGAGACAATTCCTCCGGCCATTCACTGCCAGTGCTGTGCTAGTGAATCGGACCAGGTTTCGGCATTGCAGGCACAGCTGGCAGAGAATGTGCAGTCTACTGTTGACCGAGATGCGCAGGTGGCCAAGATAGAGTCACAGTTAGTAGAGCTGCAGAGGCAGAAGGAGGAAATTGAGGCTAAGTTGACTCAGTCTTATACTGAGGTCAAGGCCTTCAAGGAGCGGACTGCCTCTACTGACGTGACGGTAGCCAAATTGAAGGCTCAGGTTGCTGTAAGGTCCCAGCTAATGTCTGGCATGCAACAGGTTATCACCAAGTTGGTGCCGGCCCTTTCTTTTTCCGTAAAGCCAGGGTCGGAATCTCCCAAAATGTTGCCCTGTGCAGGGCCACAAGGGGGGAGAGTAGTCTGTGACCGGTCTGATCATCAGGTCAAGCCGGTCCAGACTAACAGAGATTTGTCCCTGACTTTGGGAAAAAGAACTGTGTTGAAGAGTGCGTCCCTGAGGATGGTACAATTCAGGAGAAGGGAGCACGGATGCAGTGTAGATGGACCTGGGCCATGCAGAGCAAACATCAGATGTTTTGCATGTGGTGGCCTAGGTCACATAGCGAGACACTGCGAAACAGATGGGAACATAACACACAGGACAGGAAACCAAGTCACGTGTTTCAGGTGTGGGAACAAAGGACACATTGCAAGGAATTGCCCTTGTGCAAGTAATTGCAATGTGTCCAACAGTATCAGCCAGGTAACAAATTGTGCAGTGGGGTCTAGTCAGCCTGGCCATAACGGGGTTACCTCTCGGCAGCATCACCAGCTGCTGAGAGGTCAGAGTGGCCAAGCTAGGCTAGGCAACATTTGACACCCCTGTACTATTTGTTACACAGTTTGTTCCCTGTGTATGTCCATGTTGTGTGTTTTTGTTATCTGTTTGTACGTTCTTCTTGATGTTGATGGTGGTAGTCCTTGTCTACGGATGTGTTCTACCATGCTGATTTATGTAGTGTTGTAAGTCCCGTCTGCTGTCTTTGTTTCATTCTGTGTCCCCTTGGAGTGGAACAGTGTTATACTGTGGATCGAGAACGTATAGGTTCGCGAGCAGATAATGTCACACGGGAAATCCTGCTGGTCGGGAGAAGGCATAAGGACCTTCTCCATGCAGCACACAAAGGATGATGTGATATTATTCTGGGCAACCAGGGTCTCAGATCGATACAGATAGCACTGTTGTGCTCCAGGTTTTCGGTAGGGCTGTGTTGCGCTGGGGACTGGGGCGGACAGACAACATTAGTGTAATGTTGTGCTGCGCACTTAATTCTAGTCCGGTCAGGTAGCACAGCTCTGATAGGGATTGGACGCAGAGTGTTTGGCAGCAGAGTGTGGACTGTGTTCTTGTGTTGTGGGGGCCTGGGGAGCCAGGGCATGCCTATGCCATTGGTTCTGCGGGCCTCCACAAGATGGGATCACAGGGGGAAATCGGCCTGGGTACACACGAGTGGACGGGGATACGGTGCCATCAATAACAAGATGGTGCTTTGTCCACAGAGCTCCAGTTATCCTAACCTAGTAGGGTGGTCATCCTTATCTGTTGGTGCAGAGGGACACGATCCTCTGAAGGTAGGGTGTTCAGACACCAGTGTTGGGATAACGAGGGGTCCTGTGAGATAAAGGGCAGCCCAATACCTTTCTCTACCCATGGGTCAAAGGTATTGGTGCTGAGAATTTTCCCATTTAATTGCACTGTTAGGGGAGAAATTCCCCTGGGAGCGCCTGGTGTTTTCTTCTGCCATAGGTGTGATTTTATATGGAGCGGAAGAAAAACCTAGGAGATGCCACAGAAGAGGCCAGCTATTCCCCCTGACACTGTTGTGAAGCTCCAGAGGATCCCACTGGATTTTGGCAATGAAGCGACCTCTACCTAGAGGTGTTATAGCAATGAAGACTGTGCCACAATCCAGCGGGAGCATTATTTAAGGCTCAGGAGGAAGACTTGGGAGACGTTCGGGTGGAAGAACTTATTCACTTGTTTCACCCAGTGAAACTTCTTCTGGTTCTGGTCATCGTAATATCGGAGGGTCAAGGGACTTATTGACCAAATACACCAGAACCAGACAGAACTTTACCGAACTAACCAAAGGAGGAGGCTCAGGACATAAACATTGTTCCTGTAGCCAAATATTTTATGGACACTTTGTTTCCTATGAGGGTTCGGGACGTATAACTAGTACTACCCCGAAACCCCATAGCACATTGTATTTATTGATTGATTGTGTTTGTTGCTCGATGGTGTACCCATGGACACTCTAGGTACAAATGTGTGACAGCCTATATTCGGCTGTACACATTTGCATCCTATAGTCGTTTCCCATTGACACAGGGGTCTGCGACCTACCTGTGTCTTTGGAGGTGTAGAGATATGCCAGGTTGCATGAGTCTCTATGGGTACACATACATATAATGATTTTGGTGGTGTTGGGAGGGATGTGACATGTGTTTTGTGTGAATGGGGATAAGGTTAGGTCACGATAGGGACAGGCATCATTCATTTGCCACCTTGAACCCTGGAACGGTGAGGTTCTTAAGGGAAGGGCTGGAGGTGTAGTGTGGCGGAGGTGTTCTCCGCAGTAGAATTTAGGTACCATGACATCACCGCTTAAGAGTTTGACCTGCCTTGTAAAGACCTATTAATCTGTCCACGGGAGAACTGCACCCATCAAGATGGAAACAGACGTTGAATAGAAGAAAGTTGGGACAAAGACTGTAAGGGTGAACCCGCTCCAGAATTGGGGGGGGCGAAGATACCTGAAGATCGGCAGAATTACCGAGAGACTGTGGGGGTGTGGCCACTCCAAAGTGGGGGTGGCCAACACCAAGAGACTGTTATAGAAAGGTAAAGACTGTAAGGGTGAACCCGCTCCAGAATTGGGGGGGGACGAAGATACCTGAAGATCGGCAGAATTACCGAGAGACTGTGGGGGTGTGGTCATTTCAAAGTGGGGGTGGCCGACACCAAGAGACTGTTATAGAAAGGCCAGTTAAAGACTGTAAGGGTGAACCCACTCCAGAATTGGGGGGGGGCGAAGATACCTGAAGATCGGCAGAATTACCGAGAGACTGTGGGTGTGTGGTATCCTAAAGATGTCAAGAAGAAGACGGTGTATCCTGTGGACGGAGGAGGAGGTTGCGGTGAAGGGCAGGTCGGAGGAAACTGGATGAGGGATGTCTAAGTACCTAAAGATCAGTGTGCACTACAGTTCTTCCTGAACTTCCACCAAAGATGGGGTTGAAGGGGGGCAAATATACCTCAACCCGTTCCCCCATTATATTGTCGTATTAAATAGTCCGACAACAGGGGGATTGTTGAGGGAAGGGTTGAGACGCATGCATATATATATACATACATACATGCAAACACGTGCATGCATGTATGATATATATGCATGCATTAATCACGTTATAGGAGGATGTGCGCGGATGTTCCCAGCATCTGCGCACATCTGCCCTTAGTGGCCCACAGGGGCTCATGAAGGCCCCTGTGGGATATATGTGATCCCTTTTAATATATGTAGGGGCTTGTGCCCCCTTATGATGTAGGGGCTTGTGCCCCCTGATGTAGGGGCTTGTGATGTGTCCCTTATTATATGTGCCCCCTTATATATATATATTAATGTGGTTCCTTATATAATCCCCCTTAGAAGTATGACTAATGTATACATGTGTATGGATGTGCCCCAAGCATCGATACACATGTATATTCATATTATGCCCCCTTGTCATATCCCCATACCATATAAATCCCCCCCCTCCTTACATGGACACAGATGCATCAATGTAAATGTGCCCCAAGCATTTACATTGATGTAATCTGAGTGAAGGCGCCAGGATGACCGGACAAGGTCCGGTCATTCTGGTGACCTCAAAAGGATTCAAATTCAATAGAATTTGAATCCTTTTGTTCTAATTATCTGCAGTCCTGCTGGAGATAATTAAGCATAATAGAGAGAGAGGAGATACCTCCGCTCACTCTATTATGTGCATTCTGGCATCGCAATTCCCTTGCGATGTCCGGAATGCTGGGAGCTACAGACAGGAGATCAAAGGATCTCCCGCCTGTCAACAAGTGCACGCGGCGCGCGTGCAGGGACGCGCGGGCAGGCGCGGTGACGTCATCTCACCGCGCCGGCCCACGTGTCCTGCACTGTGGTGTGGGTGCGCGCGCGCGCCCCCTGGTGGCGCGGGAGTGCGGGCCGCCGGGGGGATAAATATCCGGCGGCCCTGGCACTCGGGGAGTTAGGAGAGGGCCCCCCCACCTTGAGAAGCGCATCGGCGCTTAGGCTCTGGGCCCCCACGTGGAGGAATGCGTCTCGTCCTCCGAGGGGGTGAGGATCGGGGCCCCCACTGGAGAGCGCATCGGCGCTCAGGACATCGGGACACCCCCCCACACCTTATAGAGGAGCGCGTCCTGCGCTGACCCGACCGGACCCAACCCCTGCAGCCCTTACCCCTGCAGCCCTTACCCCTGCGCTCAGGAAGAGGGACCCTGCCGGACTAGTGTTGAGCGCGAATATCCGTTTTGCGAATTTTTATTGCGAATATCGTAACTTCGAGAATTCGCGAACAATTAGAATATTTGCCTCTATATTCGTTAAAACGAAATTTCGTTTCCTTTTAAGCTAATAAAACAATAGAAATATAATTGATTAGTCCCAATGCATTTAGAACAACTCACATATTTATAAATTCCACACAAGCTGTAAGCAAAAGCAGCTAACTAACAGTAGTTTGGATGAGCCAGCTAACCATTACACGAACAGAATTTTTTTTGCGCATTTAATGTTAGCGAATTTTCGCATAAAATATAAGAAAGTCAAAACCATATGAGTAACTGAACGCTTCTGACATGTCAAGTGAATTCTCGGCACGGTTGCTAGCCTTTGCGAAAAAAAACGTCTTTACAACATGCGATCCGCACACAAGCTTTAAGCATTAGCAATAAGCATAGTAATACTTGACTGATGAAATGACTCGAAATTTTTCTAAAAAAATGCTATATACGAAAATCAAGAATATAGCACTATATTCGAAAAATACGGAATGCCGTATTTTTCGAATATAGTGCTATATTCTTGATTTTCGTATATAGTAATATTTTCGAAAAATTTCGAGTCATTTCATCAGTCAAGGACAAGTATATGCTGCTTATTGCTATGCTAATGCATATATATTATATGCGAAAATATTAATTGCGTAAAAAAATTCTGTTCGTGTAATGGTTAGATGGCTCTTCACAACTTGGAAAGAGCCATCTAACCATTACACGAACAGAATTTTTTTTACGCATTTAATATTTTCGCATATAATATATATGCAATCAATGCATTAGCAGCATAGCAATAAGCATATACTTGACTCATGAAATAACTCGTAAATTTACGAAAATAGTGCTATATACGAAAATCCAGAATATGCCACTATATTTGAAAAATGCGGAATTCCGTAGTTTTCGAATATAGTGCTATATTCTAGATTTTCTTATATAGCACTATTTTCGAAAAATTTCGAGTCATTCCATCAGTCAAGTATTACTATGCTTATTGCTAATGCTTAAAGCTTGTGTGCGGATCGCATGTTCTAAAGACTTTTTTTTTTTCGCAAAGGCTAGGTTATGTTCCATGACTAGCAACCGTGCTGAGAATTCACTTGACAATCATGTCAAAAGCGTTCAGTTACTCATTTAATTTTAACTTTCTTATATTACATGCGAAATTTCGCTAACATTAAATGCGCAAAAAAATTCTGTTCGCGTAATGGTTAGTTACCATTACACGAACCGAATTGTTTTATGCATTTAATGTTAGCGAATTTTCGCATATAATATCCCAACCACTGTTAGCTGTTTTTTCCTTACAGCTTGTATGCGATCCGATCTACTCGCATATTGTAAATACGGTTTTTCGCCAATCCTAAATTATGTTCCATGACAAGCAATCTAGCCCAGAAGTTACTTGACATGTCCAAAACCGTTCAGGATCCTTACTCATTTAATTGTAACACTTTCAATATATTATATTGTATGCGAAAATCCGCTGCCATAACATTCGCAAAAAAATACTTTTCGTGTTATGTTTTTCCCGCCCGCCTAAACTAGTGTTATTGAGTATTTCACATATAGCCTTTATTGAGAGAATAATGGGCACCTAAATATTACCAGACATCCTATCGTGTACTTACTGATTGACCCTTGAAATACCATTTCATGTAGCCTATTTTACAACGGTTCCTGTAATGCGAAAAAAAGCGGACATTTCAAAAATTCGCATAAATCTATTCCTATAAGGCCATTCGACTATGGATTCTGCTTCTGCGAATTGTATATTATTGCGAATTATTCGTGACTGCCTATTCGCATTTTTTTTCCCTTGTTTTCCATGTGAGGTTATTGTTCACCCCTCCCTATTTTTGCTTATAGCCAATGGGAAGGCATTGTCACAGCTTAGCAACATCCCTAGCAACCAATAGGAAAGTAGTCTACCTCTCACTATATAAATCGAGGCACTCCCCGGTATCCATTTTGTGGGTTTAGTTATTGGAGAGATAGGAGCTGCTTGTTTTGTGCTGTGCTATTCTATTGATCCAGAAATTTTGAATTATTCTATCATTTAGCTAGTTAGTGTTAGGTAGTGATTAGGGAATATCTTTTAGGGTCTGAAGTCTCGGGCAAGATTAACTGCTGACAGCCCGTGTAATGGCAGCTGCAGGGCTGACGGCTTGGCAGATATCCGCTGACACTTGTCTGCCTTCGAGTGAACCAACGGCATGTACCTCCTTCTCTCTACTGCTTCCATGGAACTACTCCTTGGCAAGGGAGCCCGGTGCACCATAGGAGAGATGTCTGAACCATACAAGGCCATGGAACTGATAGTGGGGTACGACCACGCAGTTCACCCCTTAGGACTCGCTACCTTCTTCCGCAAGGTATGGGAGACTTGACTCCCCTGCCATGACACCCCATCCCCTTGAAAGGGGAAATGGGGACTCGAAATGCCCAGCCACTGGAACATCATGTTGGGTGCACCTTCTCAGTGCACCCTCATTCACGGTCCGCTCTTTCTCAAAACAATATAGTCCGACCCTTCTCTTTTTCAGCGGGAGAAGTGGGGGGCTCCTCCCCGAACCCCTGGAACTGATAGCGGGTGCAACAGTCAGATTCATTCTCATTTACGGTCATATCTCTCAAAACGAGAAAGACAGCCCTTCTCTGTCAGCAGGAGCAGTGGGGGACTCCTGCCCAGGCCCCTGGTACTGCTGGTGAGGTGCACCCAAGCAGTTCACCCCCCGGAGCCTCTCTACCTTCTTCCACCAGGTGTTGGAAAGGGGGGCCCCCTCTCGTGTCACATGACGCTGAGACCCAGGGGTGTCGAGCCGTCCTGCCCAGGCTCTGGAACTGCTGTCGGTATGCGACGACCAGGTTTGATCTCATAGCTGGTTCTCTCGCTCAAACCAACAAAGTCCATCTTTCTACCTTCTCTTGCCGGCGGGAGGAGTGTGCGACTCCTGCCCAGGCCCCTCGAACTGCCGGTGGGGTGCGCCCACCCAGTTCGCCCCCCTGGGCCTCTCTACCTTCTTCCGGGAGGTGTTGGAAAGGGGGGCCCCCTCTCGTGTCACATGACGCTGAGTCCCAGGGGTGTCGAGCCGACCTGCCCAGGCTCTGGAACTGCTGTCGGTATGCGACGACCAGGTTTGATCTCATAGCTGGTTCTCTCGCTCAAACCAACAAAGTCCATCTTTCTACCTTCTCTTGCCGGCGGGAGGAGTGTGCGACTCCTGCCCAGGCCCCTCGAACTGCCGGTGGGATGCGCCCACCCAGTTCGCTCCCCTGGGCCTCTCTACCTTCTTCCGGGAGGTGTTGGAAAGGGGGGCCCCCTCTCGTGTCACATGACGCTGAGACCCAGGGGTGTCGAGCCGTCCTGTCCAGGCTCTGGAACTGCTGTCGGTATGCGACGACCAGGTTTGATCTCATAGCTGGTTCTCTCGCTCAAACCAACAAAGTCCATCTTTCTACCTTCTCTTGCCGGCGGGAGGAGTGTGCGACTCCTGCCCAGGCCCCTCGAACTGCCGGTGGGATGCGCCCACCCAGTTCGCTCCCCTGGGCCTCTCTACCTTCTTCCGGGAGGTGTTGGAAAGGGGGGCCCCCTCTCGTGTCACATGACGCTGAGTCCCAGGGGTGTCGAGCCGACCTGCCCAGGCTCTGGAACTGCTGTCGGTATGCGACGACCAGGTTTGATCTCATAGCTGGTTCTCTCGCTCAAACCAACAAAGTCCATCTTTCTACCTTCTCTTGCCGGCGGGAGGAGTGTGCGACTCCTGCCCAGGCCCCTCGAACTGCCGGTGGGATGCGCCCACCCAGTTCGCTCCCCTGGGCCTCTCTACCTTCTTCCGGGAGGTGTTGGAAAGGGGGGCCCCCTCTCGTGTCACATGACGCTGAGACCCAGGGGTGTCGAGCCGTCCTGTCCAGGCTCTGGAACTGCTGTCGGTATGCGACGACCAGGTTTGATCTCATAGCTGGTTCTCTCGCTCAAACCAACAAAGTCCATCTTTCTACCTTCTCTTGCCGGCGGGAGGAGTGTGCGACTCCTGCCCAGGCCCCTCGAACTGCCGGTGGGATGCGCCCACCCAGTTCGCTCCCCTGGGCCTCTCTACCTTCTTCCGGGAGGTGTTGGAAAGGGGGGCCCCCTCTCGTGTCACATGACGCTGAGTCCCAGGGGTGTCGAGCCGTCCTGCCCAGGCTCTGGAACTGCTGTCGGTATGCGACGACCAGGTTTGATCTCATAGCTGGTTCTCTCGCTCAAACCAACAAAGTCCATCTTTCTACCTTCTCTTGCCGGCGGGAGGAGTGTGCGACTCCTGCCCAGGCCCCTCGAACTGCCGGTGGGATGCGCCCACCCAGTTCGCTCCCCTGGGCCTCTCTACCTTCTTCCGGGAGGTGTTGGAAAGGGGGGCCCCCTCTCGTGTCACATGACGCTGAGTCCCAGGGGTGTCGAGCCGACCTGCCCAGGCTCTGGAACTGCTGTCGGTATGCGACGACCAGGTTTGATCTCATAGCTGGTTCTCTCGCTCAAACCAACAAAGTCCATCTTTCTACCTTCTCTTGCCGGCGGGAGGAGTGTGCGACTCCTGCCCAGGCCCCTCGAACTGCCGGTGGGATGCGCCCACCCAGTTCGCTCCCCTGGGCCTCTCTACCTTCTTCCGGGAGGTGTTGGAAAGGGGGGCCCCCTCTCGTGTCACATGACGCTGAGTCCCAGGGGTGTCGAGCCGTCCTGCCCAGGCTCTGGAACTGCTGTCGGTATGCGACGACCAGGTTTGATCTCATAGCTGGTTCTCTCGCTCAAACCAACAAAGTCCATCTTTCTACCTTCTCTTGCCGGCGGGAGGAGTGTGCGACTCCTGCCCAGGCCCCTCGAACTGCCGGTGGGATGCGCCCACCCAGTTCGCTCCCCTGGGCCTCTCTACCTTCTTCCGGGAGGTGTTGGAAAGGGGGGCCCCCTCTCGTGTCACATGACGCTGAGACCCAGGGGTGTCGAGCCGTCCTGCCCAGGCTCTGGAACTGCTGTCGGTATGCGACGACCAGGTTTGATCTCATAGCTGGTTCTCTCGCTCAAACCAACAAAGTCCATCTTTCTACCTTCTCTTGCCGGCGGGAGGAGTGTGCGACTCCTGCCCAGGCCCCTCGAACTGCCGGTGGGATGCGCCCACCCAGTTCGCTCCCCTGGGCCTCTCTACCTTCTTCCGGGAGGTGTTGGAAAGGGGGGCCCCCTCTCGTGTCACATGACGCTGAGACCCAGGGGTGTCGAGCCGTCCTGCCCAGGCTCTGGAACTGCTGTCGGTATGCGACGGCCAGGTTCGATCTCATAGCTGGTTCTCTCGCTCAAACCAACAAAGTCCATCTTTCTACCTTCTCTTGCCGGCGGGAGGAGTGTGCGACTCCTGCCCAGGCCCCTCGAACTGCCGGTGGGATGCGCCCACCCAGTTCGCTCCCCTGGGCCTCTCTACCTTCTTCCGGGAGGTGTTGGAAAGGGGGGCCCCCTTTCGTGTCACATGACGCTGAGACCCAGGGGTGTCGAGCCGTCATGCCCAGGCTCTGGAACTGCTGTCGGTATGCGACGGCCAGGTTCGATCTCATAGCTGGTTCTCTCGCTCAAACCAACAAAGTCCATCTTTCTACCTTCTCTTGCCGGCGGGAGGAGTGTGCGACTCCTGCCCAGGCCCCTCGAACTGCCGGTGGGATGCGCCCACCCAGTTCGCTCCCCTGGGCCTCTCTACCTTCTTCCGGGAGGTGTTGGAAAGGGGGGCCCCCTTTCGTGTCACATGACGCTGAGACCCAGGGGTGTCGAGCCGTCATGCCCAGGCTCTGGAACTGCTGTCGGTATGCGACGGCCAGGTTCGATCTCATAGCTGGTTCTCTCGCTCAAACCAACAAAGTCCATCTTTCTACCTTCTCTTGCCGGCGGGAGGAGAGGGGGTCTCGTGCCCGGGCCCCATGGGACTGCCGGGGGTGGGGGGGGCAACCCCACCGGGTTTACTCTCCACGGTCGCCCGCTTCCGAATAGCAAGTCCCCCTTACACTTTTGGCGGAGAAAGGGCCGGGGTGGGGGACTCCTGCCCGGGCCCCTGGAACTGCTGGCGGGATGCGCCCCTCGACTCCATCCCCTTGTCATGGTCCTCTCTCTCTCTCCAAGAAAAATGACAAAGTCCACACGGTTCTCTGTGCCAGCGGGAGGAGTGGGCGACTCCTACCCAGGCCCCTGGAACTGCTGGTGGGATGTGACCACACAGTTCACCCCCCCTGAAGCCTCTCTACCTTCTTCTCTAGGAAACCGCGACTTGAAGGCTTGTAGAGGGGGACTTGTGCTCAGAGCGCCGCCACACACAGCGTCGAACCCGGGCTAGAAGGGAGAGGGGACACGCTCGCCGTATGCCGGCACGGACTCCAAAGTCCGGCCGAGCGAGGGTCCCTACCCGCCGGGTCGCGACATGCCAAATCGATCTAGGGTGGGTGGAGGAGGTTCGCACAGACAACAGGATCTGAGGGTGGAGAAGACAGGGGGAGGAGTGGGGGACTCCTACCCAGGCCCCTGGAACTGCTGGTGGGACGTGAACACACTGTTCACCCCCTGGAGCCTCTCTACCTTCTTCTCGGCCCCCCTTCGGGGCTAGGGAGCCGAGACTTGCAGGGATGGTAGAGGGGGACTTGGGCTCCGAGAGGAGACCTCCAGCTTGTCTGTACCACCTTCCCTCCGGGAATGGCAGAGGGGGGGAATCAGAAATTCTTACCCGCCTACGGTGCTCCTTTCCTGGGCAGACATTTCCAAAAATCCCCCCTGAACCTGTGGAAGTCTTGCCTCCCAGCCGACACCTCGGATGTCATGGAACTGATGGTGGGATCAAAACACCCTGCACACCCCCCAGGGTTTTTCTACCTTCTTCCGGGAGGTGTTGGAAAGGGGGGCCCCCTTTCGTGTCACATGCCGCTGAGACCCAGGGGTCTCGAGCCGTCCTGCCCAGCCTCTGGAACTGCTGTCGGTAAGAGACAGCCAGGTTTGATCTCATAGCTGGTTCTCTTTCTCAAAACGGCCAAACGGACATACTTATGGAAGTTCAGCCCGGCGGGGCAAAATCGGAAAATGTTACCCGATTTGACTTCCACAGCCCCCGGATACATTTTGCACAAAGTCCCCCTGATCATGGAAGTTCAGCCCAGAGTCCTTCTTTCAAGCTAGGGATCCAAGACTTGCAGGGATGGTAGAAGGGGACTTGGGCTCCCAGAGGAGACCTCCAGCTTGTCTGTACCACCTTCCCTCCGGGAATGGCAGAGGGGGGAAATCAGAAATTCTTACCCGCCTACGGTGCTCCTTTCCTGGGCAGACATTTCCAAAAATCCCCCCTGAACCTGTGGAAGTCTTGCCTCCCAGCCGACACCTCGGAGGTCATGGAACTGATGGTGGGATCAAAACACCCTGCACACCCCCCAGGGTCTCTCTACCTTCTTCCGGGAGGTGTTGGAAAGGGGGGCCCCCTTTCGTGTCACATGCCGCTGAGACCCAGGGGTGTCGAGCCGTCCTGCCCAGGCTCTGGAACTGCTGTCGGTAAGAGACAGCCAGGTTTGATCTCATAGCTGGTTCTCTTTCTCAAAACGGCCAAACCGACATACTTATGGAAGTTCAGCCCGGCGGGGCAAAATCTGAAAATGTTACCCGATTTGACTTCCATAGCCCCTGGATACATTTTGCACAAAGTCCCCCTGAATCATGGAAGTTCAGCCCGGCGGCCCCCTTTCAAGGTAGGGATCCCAGACTTGCAGGGATGGTAGAAGGGGACTTGGGCTCCAAGAGGAGACCTCCAGCTTGTCTGTACCATCTTCCCTCCATGAATGGCAGAGGGGGGAAATCAGAAATTCTTACCCGCCTACGGTGCTCCTTTCCTGGGCAGACATTTCCAAAAATCCCCCCTGAACCTGTGGAAGTCTTGCCTCCCAGCCGACACCTCGGATGTCATGGAACTGATGGTGGGATCAAATCACCCTGTCCACCCCCCAGGGTCTCTCTACCTTCTTCCGGGAGGTGTTGGAAAGGGGGGCCCCCTTTCGTGTCACATGCCGCTGAGACCCAGGGGTGTCGAGCCGTCCTGCCCAGGCTCTGGAACTGCTGTCGGTAAGAGACAGCCAGGTTTGATCTCATAGCTGGTTCTCTTTCACAAAACGGCCAAACGGACATACTTATGGAAGTTCAGAACGGCGGGGCAAAATCGCAAAATGTTACCCGATTTGACTTCCATAGCCCCTGGATACATTTTGCACAAAGTCCCCCTGAATCATGGAAGTTCAGCCCAGAGCCCTTCTTTCAAGCTAGGGATCCCAGACTTGCAGGGATGGTAGAAGGGGACTTGGGCTCCAAGTGGAGACCTCCAGCTTGTCTGTACCATCTTCCCTCCATGAATGGCAGAGGGGCAAAATCGGAAAATGTTACCCGATTTGACTTCCATAGCCCATGGATACATTTTGCACAAAGTCCCCCTGAATCATGGAAGTTCAGCCCAGCGGCTTCCTTTCAAGGTAGGGATCCCAGACTTGCAGGGATGATAGAAGGGGACTTGGGCTCCAAGAGGAGACCTCCAGCTTGTCTGTACCATCTTCCCTCCATGAATGGCAGAGGGGCAAAATCGGAAAATGTTACCCGATTTGACTTCCATAGCCCCTGGATACATTTTGCACAAAGTCCCCCTGAATCATGGAAGTTCAGCCCAGAGCCCTTCTTTCAAGCTAGGGATCCCAGACTTGCAGGGATGGTAGAAGGGGACTTGGGCTCCAAGAGGAGACCTCCAGCTTGTCTGTACCATCTACCCTCCATGAATGGCTGAGGGGGGAAATCAGAAATTCTTACCCGCCTACGGTGCTCCTTTCCTGGGCAGACATTTCCAAAAATCCCCCCTGAACCTGTGGAAGTCTTGCCTCCCAGCCGACACCTCGGATGTCATGGAACTGATGGTGGGATCAAATCACCCTGTCCACCCCCCAGGGTCTCTCTACCTTCTTCCGGGAGGTGTTGGAAAGGGGGGCCCCCTTTCGTGTCACATGACGCTGAGACCCAGGGGTGTCGAGCCGTCCTGCCCAGGCTCTGGAACTGCTGTCGGTAAGAGACAGCCAGGTTTGATCTCATAGCTGGTTCTCTTTCACAAAAACGGCCAAACGGACATACTTATGGAAGTTCAGCCCGGCGGGGCAAAATCGGAAAATGTTACCCGATTTGACTTCCATAACCCCCGGATACATTTTGCACAAAGTCCCCCTGAATCATGGAAGTTCAGCCCAGCGGCCCCCTTTCAAGGTAGGGATCCCAGACTTGCAGGGATGGTAGAAGGGGACTTGGGCTCCAAGAGGAGACCTCCAGCTTGTCTGTACCACCTTCCCTCCATGAATGGCAGAGGGGCAAAATCGGAAAATGTTACCCGATTTGACTTCCATAGCCCCTGGATACATTTTTCACAAAGTCCCCCTCATCCATGGAAGTTCATCCCGGCGGCTTCCCTTGGAGCTAGGGATCCCAGACTTGCAGGGATGGCAGAAGGGGACTTGGGCTCCAAGAGGAGACCTCCAGCTTGTCTTTACCACCTTCCCTCCGGGAATGGCAGAGGGGGGAAATCAGAAATTCTTACCCGCCTACGGTGCTCCTTTCCTGGGCAGACATTTCCAAAAATCCCCCCTGAACCTGTGGAAGTCTTGCCTCCCAGCCGACACCTCGGATGTCATGGAACTGATGGTGGGATCAAATCACCCTGTCCACCCCCCAGGGTCTCTCTACCTTCTTCCGGGAGGTGTTGGAAAGGGGGGCCCCCTTTCGTGTCACATGCCGCTGAGACCCAGGGGTCTCGAGCCGTCATGCCCAGCCTCTGGAACTGCTGTCGGTAAGAGACAGCCAGGTTCGATCTCATAGCTGGTTCTCTTTCTCAAAACGGCCAAACGGACACCCTTATGGAAGTTCAGCCCGGCGGGGCAAAATCGGAAAATGTTACCCGATTTGACTTCCATAGCCCCTGGATACATTTTGCACAAAGTCCCCCTGAATCATGGAAGTTCAGCCCAGAGCCCTTCTTTCAAGCTAGGGATCCCAGACTTGCAGGGATGGTAGAAGGGGACTTGGGCTCCAAGTGGAGACCTCCAGCTTGTCTGTACCATCTTCCCTCCATGAATGGCAGAGGGGCAAAATCGGAAAATGTTACCCGATTTGACTTCCATAGCCCATGGATACATTTTGCACAAAGTCCCCCTGAATCATGGAAGTTCAGCCCAGCGGCTTCCTTTCAAGGTAGGGATCCCAGACTTGCAGGGATGATAGAAGGGGACTTGGGCTCCAAGAGGAGACCTCCAGCTTGTCTGTACCATCTTCCCTCCATGAATGGCAGAGGGGCAAAATCGGAAAATGTTACCCGATTTGACTTCCATAGCCCCTGGATACATTTTGCACAAAGTCCCCCTCATCCATGGAAGTTCATCCCGGCGGCTTCCCTTGGAGCTAGGGATCCCAGACTTGCAGGGATGGCAGAAGGGGACTTGGGCTCCAAGAGGAGACCTCCAGCTTGTCTTTACCACCTTCCCTCCGGGAATGGCAGAGGGGGGAAATCAGAAATTCTTACCCGCCTACGGTGCTCCTTTCCTGGGCAGACATTTCCAAAAATCCCCCCTGAACCTGTGGAAGTCTTGCCTCCCAGCCGACACCTCGGATGTCATGGAACTGATGGTGGGATCAAATCACCCTGTCCACCCCCCAGGGTCTCTCTACCTTCTTCCGGGAGGTGTTGGAAAGGGGGGCCCCCTTTCGTGTCACATGCCGCTGAGACCCAGGGGTCTCGAGCCGTCCTGCCCAGCCTCTGGAACTGCTGTCGGTAAGAGACAGCCAGGTTTGATCTCATAGCTGGTTCTCTTTCTCAAAACGGCCAAACGGACATACTTATGGAAGTTCAGCCCGGCGGGGCAAAATCGGAAAATGTTACCCGATTTGACTTCCATAACCCCCGGATACATTTTGCACAAAGTCCCCCTGAATCATGGAAGTTCAGCCCAGCGGCCCCCTTTCAAGCTAGGGATCCCAGACTTGCAGGGATGGTAGAAGGGGACTTGGGCTCCAAGAGGAGACCTCCAGCTTGTCTGTACCACCTTCCCTCCATGAATGGCAGAGGGGCAAAATCGGAAAATGTTACCCGATTTGACTTCCATGGCCCCTGGATACATTTTGCACAAAGTCCCCCTGAATCATGGAAGTTCAGCCCAGAGCCCTTCTTTCAAGCTAGGGATCCCAGACTTGCAGGGATGGTAGAAGGGGACTTGGGCTCCAAGAGGAGACCTCCAGCTTGTCTGTACCACCTTCCCTCCATGAATGGCAGAGGGGCAAAATCGGAAAATGTTACCCGATTTGACTTCCATAACCCCTGGATACATTTTTCACAAAGTCCCCCTCATCCATGGAAGTTCAGCCCGGCGGCTTCCCTTGGAGCTAGGGATCCCAGACTTGCAGGGATGGCAGAAGGGGACTTGGGCTCCGAGAGGAGACCTCCAGCTTGTCTGTACCACCTTCCCTCCGGGAATGGCAGAGGGGGGAAACCAGAAATTCTTACCCGCCTACGGTGCTCCTTTCCTGGGCAGACATTTTCAAAAATCCCCCCTGAACCTGTGGAAGTCTTGCCTCCCAGCCGACACCTCGGATGTCATGGAACTGATGGTGGGATCAAATCACCCTGTCCACCCCCCAGGGTCTCTCTACCTTCTTCCGGGAGGTGTTGGAAAGGGGGGCCCCCTTTCGTGTCACATGCCGCTGAGACCCAGGGGTGTCGAGCCGTGCTGCCCAGGCTCTGGAACTGCTGTCGGTAAGAGACAGCCAGGTTTGATCTCATAGCTGGTTCTCTTTCTCAAAACGGCCAAACGGACATACTTATGGAAGTTCAGCCCGGCGGGGCAAAATCGGAAAATGTTACCCGATTTGACTTCCATAACCCCCGGATACATTTTGCACAAAGTCCCCCTGAATCATGGAAGTTCAGCCCAGAGCCCTTCTTTCAAGCTAGGGATCCCAGACTTGCAGGGATGGTAGAAGGGGACTTGGGCTCCAAGAGGAGACCTCCAGCTTGTCTGTACCACCTTCCCTCCATGAATGGCAGAGGGGCAAATTCGGAAAATGTTACCCGATTTGACTTCCATAGCCCCTGGATACATTTTGCACAAAGTCCCCCTCATCCATGGAAGTTCAGCCCAGCGGCCCCCTTTCAAGGTAGGGATCCCAGACTTGCAGGGATGGTAGAAGGGGACTTGGGCTCCAAGAGGAGACCTCCAGCTTGTCTGTACCATCTTCCCTCCATGGATGGCAGAGGGGCAAAATCGGAAAATGTTACCCGATTTGACTTCCATAGCCCCTGGATACATTTTGCACAAAGTCCCCCTGAATCATGGAAGTTCAGCCCAGCGGCCTTCTTTCAAGGTAGGGATCCCAGACTTGCAGGGATGGTAGAAGGGGACTTGGGCTCCAAGAGGAGACCTCCAGCTTGTCTGTACCATCTTCCCTCCATGAATGGCAGAGGGGCAAAATCGGAAAATGTTACCCGATTTGACTTCCATGGCCCCTGGATACATTTTGCACAAAGTCCCCCTGAATCATGGAAGTTCAGCCCAGAGCCCTTCTTTCAAGCTAGGGATCCCAGACTTGCAGGGATGGTAGAAGGAGACTTGGGCTCCAAGAGGAGACCTCCAGCTTGTCTGTACCATCTTCCCTCCATGAATGGCAGAGGGGCAAAATCGGAAAATGTTACCCGATTTGACTTCCATAGCCCCTGGATACATTTTGCACAAAGTCCCCCTGAATCATGGAAGTTCAGCCCGGCGGCTTCCCTTGGAGCTAGGGATCCCAGACTTGCAGGGATGGTAGAAGGGGACTTGGGCTCCGAGAGGAGACCTCCAGCTTGTCTGTACCACCTTCCCTCTGGGAATGGCAGAGGGGGGAAATCAGAAATTCTTACCCGCCTACGGTGCTCCTTTCCTGGGCAGACATTTCCAAAAATCCCCCCTGAACCTGTGGAAGTCTTGCCTCCCAGCCGACACCTCGGATGTCATGGAACTGATGGTGGGATCAAATCACCCTGTCCACCCCCCAGGGCCTCTCTACCTTCTTCCGGGAGGTGTTGGAAAGGGGGGCCCCCTTTCGTGTCACATGCCGCTGAGACCCAGGGGTGTCGAGCCGTCCTGCCCAGGCTCTGGAACTGCCGTCGGTAAGAGACAGCCAGGTTTGATCTCATAGCTGGTTCTCTTTCTCAAAACGGCCAAACGGACATACTTATGGAAGTTCAGCCCGGCGGGGCAAAATCGGAAAATGTTACCCGATTTGACTTCCATAACCCCCGGATACATTTTGCACAAAGTCCCCCTGAATCATGGAAGTTCAGCCCAGCGGCCCCCTTTCAAGGTAGGGATCCCAGACTTGCAGGGATGGTAGAGGGGGACTTGGGCTCCAAGAGGAGACCTCCAGCTTGTTTGTATCATCTTCCCTCCATGAATGGCAGAGGGGCAAAATCGGAAAATGTTACCCGATTTGACTTCCATAACCCCTGGATACATTTTTCACAAAGTCCCCCTGAATCATGGAAGTTCAGCCCAGCGGCCCCCTTTCAAGGTAGGGATCCCAGACTTGCAGGGATGGTAGAAGGGGACTTGGGCTCCAAGAGGAGACCTCCAGCTTGTCTGTACCACCTTCCCTCCATGAATGACAGAGGGGCAAAATCGGAAAATGTTACCCGATTTGACTTCCATAGCCCCTGGATACATTTTGCACAAAGTCCCCCTGAATCATGGAAGTTCAGCCCAGAGCCCTTCTTTCAAGCTAGGGATCCCAGACTTGCAGGGATGGTAGAAGGGGACTTGGGCTCCAAGAGGAGACCTCCAGCTTGTCTGTACCACCTTCCCTCCATGAATGGCAGAGGGGCAAAATCGGAAAATGTTACCCGATTTGACTTCCATAGCCCCTGGATACATTTTGCACAAAGTCCCCCTCATCCATGGAAGTTCAGCCCAGCGGCTTCCTTTCAAGGTAGGGATCCCAGACTTGCAGGGATGGTAGAAGGGGACTTGGGCTCCAAGAGGACACCTCCAGCTTGTCTGTACCATCTTCCCTCCATGAATGGCAGAGGGGCAAAATCGGAAAATGTTACCCGATTTGACTTCCATAGCCCCTGGATACATTTTGCACAAAGTCCCCCTGAATCATGGAAGTTCAGCCCAGCGGCTTCCTTTCAAGGTAGGGATCCCAGACTTGCAGGGATGGTAGAAGGGGACTTGGGCTCCAAGAGGAGACCTCCAGCTTGTCTGTACCATCTTCCCTCCATGAATGGCAGAGGGGCAAAATCGGAAAATGTTACCCGATTTGACTTCCATGGCCCCTGGATACATTTTGCACAAAGTCCCCCTGAATCATGGAAGTTCAGCCCAGCGGCTTCCTTTCAAGGTAGGGATCCCAGACTTGCAGGGATGGTAGAAGGGGACTTGGGCTCCAAGAGGAGACCTCCAGCTTGTCTGTACCATCTTCCCTCCATGAATGGCAGAGGGGCAAAATCGGAAAATGTTACCCGATTTGACTTCCATAGCCCCTGGATACATTTTGCACAAAGTCCCCCTGAATCATGGAAGTTCAGCCCGGCGGCTTCCCTTGGAGCTAGGGATCCCCAGACTTGCAGGGATGGTAGAAGGGGACTTGGGCTCCGAGAGGAGACCTCCAGCTTGTCTGTACCACCTTCCCTCTGGGAATGGCAGAGGGGGGAAATCAGAAATTCTTACCCGCCTACGGTGCTCCTTTCCTGGGCAGACATTTTCCAAAAATCCCCCCTGAACCTGTGGAAGTCTTGCCTCCCAGCCGACACCTCGGATGTCATGGAACTGATGGTGGGATCAAATCACCCTGTCCACCCCCCAGGGCCTCTCTACCTTCTTCCGGGAGGTGTTGGAAAGGGGGGCCCCCTTTCGTGTCACATGCCGCTGAGACCCAGGGGTGTCGAGCCGTCCTGCCCAGGCTCTGGAACTGCTGTCGGTAAGAGACAGCCAGGTTTGATCTCATAGCTGGTTCTCTTTCTCAAAACGGCCAAACGGACATACTTATGGAAGTTCAGCCCGGCGGGGCAAAATCGGAAAATGTTACCCCGATTTGACTTCCATAACCCCCGGATACATTTTGCACAAAGTCCCCCTGAATCATGGAAGTTCAGCCCAGCGGCCTTCTTTCAAGGTAGGGATCCCAGACTTGCAGGGATGGTAGAAGGGGGACTTGGGCTCCAAGAGGAGACCTCCAGCTTGTCTGTACCATCTTCCCTCCATGAATGGCAGAGGGGCAAAATCGGAAAATGTTACCCGATTTGACTTCCATAGCCCCTGGATACATTTTGCACAAAGTCCCCCTGAATCATGGAAGTTCAGCCCAGCGGCTTCCTTTCAAGGTAGGGATCCCAGACTTGCAGGGATGGTAGAAGGGGACTTGGGCTCCAAGAGGAGACCTCCAGCTTGTCTGTACCATCTTCCCTCCATGAATGGCAGAGGGGCAAAATCGGAAAATGTTACCCGATTTGACTTCCATAGCCCCTGGATACATTTTGCACAAAGTCCCCCTGAATCATGGAAGTTCAGCCCAGAGCCCTTCTTTCAAGCTAGGGATCCCAGACTTGCAGGGATGGTAGAAGGGGACTTGGGCTCCAAGAGGAGACCTCCAGCTTGTCTGTACCATCTTCCCTCCATGAATGGCAGAGGGGCAAAATCGGAAAATGTTACCCGATTTGACTTCCATAGCCCCTGGATACATTTTGCACAAAGTCCCCCTGAATCATGGAAGTTCAGCCCAGCGCCTTCCTTTCAAGCTAGGGATCCCAGACTTGCAGGGATGGTAGAAGGGGACTTGGGCTCCAAGAGGAGACCTCCAGCTTGTCTGTACCATCTTCCCTCCATGAATGGCAGAGGGGCAAAATCGGAAAATGTTACCCGATTTGACTTCCATAGCCCCTGGATACATTTTGCACAAAGTCCCCCTGAATCATGGAAGTTCAGCCCAGCGGCTTCTTTCAAGGTAGGGATCCCAGACTTGCAGGGATGGTAGAAGGGGACTTGGGCTCCAAGAGGAGACCTCCAGCTTGTCTGTACCATCTTCCCTCCATGAATGGCAGAGGGGCAAAATCGGAAAATGTTACCCGATTTGAC